>NW_015166511.1:39773-63115 GCF_001447785.1 Gekko japonicus
AAGTGGGGATTTTTCAACAGGTGCAAGGGTTGCGACAGCAAACTTGCTCCTCCTGACCGTCATACCCTCTGCATTTTTTGCCTCGGAGAGTCTCACCAGCCAGAGTCCTGTTGTCACTGTGCGCATTTCTCCAATCAAACGCGAAAAAACCGTGCTGCGCGCCTTAAAGTGGCGCTGCTTGAATCGGCCCTTGCTCCTGCCTCAGCGATGGAGGAGACACCGTCTACATCGACAGCTCCGACGTCGAGGCCTGCCTCCGATGTCGACCGCCCAACGCCGAAGCTCCCGACATCGAAGGCACAATCGTCCGCTTCCACCCCAGTCAAAAAGAAGGCTAAGGCAAGTAAGGATCATAAATCGCCGAAGAAGGGCACCTCCAAGTCCCTGAAGGTGGCGAAGAAGGGGAAGGAAGCGGTGTCTGCACTGGGTGATGCCCCTAAAGTGGCTCCCGCTCCAACAGCAGTATCGATATCAGAGGCCCAAATCCCTCCGTCGATACCGACCATCCAACTATTGGATTCCCCCATCCAACAAGTGGAGCGTCCTTACTCTGACATAGAAACGGTAGAGCTCCTAAGTCATCAAATGGATGCAGAGCCTTCTCCATTTCCTTCCCCGTCGTTGACATCGACGGTATCAGAAGCTCCCGACATCGATCCATGTCGGCACTGATATACTTCATGCGACGCGCAGCGTCACCCTCCACGTTTGGTCGCTCAATCTGTCGATATCGACAACCGAGACTACAGGGACGGCTCTCGCAGACAGGCTACTGCTTTGTCTCCAAGACGTCCATGATCCAGAAGTCGATCCCCAAGAGTCTTCCTGCCCCCTCCACCACCGATGTCATGGGATCAACGACAGTTGAGGTACTTGTACGGGGCTTATCCACCATCCATGCCATGGTTGACTCCGGCGGGCTATTCTGATTGGGATCGCTATTCGTCCCACTCTGTTCATAGGTCGAGATCGCCCCACAAGTCAAGACCTTCAGCATCTCTGTCATGTCCTCCTGTAGTTGATCTGTCCCACCATACTCCGGTCAGTCCAACCCCTTCTCTTCGGCAGGGTTTGATGGAGAGAGATAACAACGCAGGCGAACAATCTAGCAGGGCAATCTGGCACATGATTGCAGATCTGTGCATCACTGGGTATTACGCTGTTGGTACGCTCTAGCGAGCATTCACAACTTGTCTGGCTCACACTGGAAAATCAGGTTGCAAATGATTGCCACGGTGCATCGATCACACAAAATCCAGTGATCACACAAAACCTATCTGAAGAACTAGCCAGCCATGTGTGAGATAGGATGCTGGACTAGATGGACCACTGGTCTTATCCAGTGATGTTCTTCTTGTGTTCTTATCAGGGGAAGGCCTCAGCCTCTATGCCCTGTTGTTAGCTCTCCAGAGGAACTGGTTGGCCACTGTGTGAGACAGGATGCTGGACTAGGTGGACCACTGATCTGATCCAGCAGGGCTCTTCTGATGTTCTTATTAGGGGAAGGCTTTGGCCTTCATTCCCTGTTGTTGGTCCTCCAGAGGAACTGGTTGACCAGTATTTGAGACAGGATGTTGGACAAGATGGACAACGAATCTGATCCAGCAGGGCTCTTCTAATGTTCTTATCAGGGGAAGGCCTTGGCCTCCGTTCTTTGTTGTTCGCCCTCCAGAGGATCTGGTTGGCCAGTGTTTCAGACAGGATGCTGGACTAGATGGACAGCTAATCTGATCCCTCAGGGCTCTTCTGGAGTTCTTCTCAGGGGAAGGCTTCAGTCTCTATGCCCTGTTTTTGGCTGTCCAGAGGAACTGGTTGACCAACATATGAGATGAGATGCTGGAGTAGTTGGACCACTAGTCTGATCCAGCTGGGCTCTTCTTACATTCTTATTAGGGAAAGGTCTCTATGCCCTGTTGTTGGCCCTTCAGAGGAACTGGTTGGCCACTGTGTGAGACCGTATGCTGGACTAGATGGACCCTCACTGGTCTGACCCAGCAGGGCTCTTCTGATGTTCTTACAATGTGTGGATGCGGGCTGTGATTGAAAGTAAAGCCATGAGCATTCGGAACTTCTGGCTTGGAAAGTCTTGTGGCTTGGAAGGTCAAGCACAAGGGTAGGGTTGCTACCCCCCACGTGGGGCCTGGAGGTCTGGAATTACAACCGATCCCCAGACTAGAGAGATCATTTCCCCTGGAGGAAATGGCAACTTCGGAGGGACGGCCCTGTGGTGTTATAACCCCACTGAGGTTCCTTCCCAAACCCCACCACCCCCAGATACCTAAGAAGATCCCAGACCAGACCTGGCCCCCCCACCCCCCAGGTTCCTGAGATAGGACAAAAATGAGTCAAGAGCGAGGCCGAGGTGAAGAAGGGAAATCAAGCAAGAATAAATGGAAAAGTGGGTCGGATCCCACCCACTGAATTGCCCTAAGTTATAAGTACAACCCTGCTCTGCTGGGCTTCAGAGTTGCCACCTCTGGTTTGGGAAGTACCTGGGGGGGGGTGGAGCCTGATCCTGGGGAGGGCAGGGTTTGGAGAGTCCACCTCTCCCCCAAGCAGCCATTTTATCCAGGGGAATTGATCTTGGTCGTCTGGAGATCAGCTGTAATATCAGGAGATCTCCAGGTGCCACCTGGAGGTTGGCAGCCCTAGCCGAACCCTCAACAGTCCACTTGTCCTTTGTCCACACCGCACACAGCCAAGACCCGTCTCAGAGGCTACGGAGGTGGCAAGCTGGCTTCGCAGGCCCTTATTTCCCCTCCGCCCTCACGGCCTTCCTTTCAAGTCACCGAGCGGCTTCTCGTTTCCGCAGGCTTATTTAGCAGCTCTCTCCACATCCTGCTGTCCAAAAACCAAAAGCAAACAGGGAGAGAGCAGCAGGGCCAAAGGCCCAGGCTTCCAGGGATCTGGGCTCAGGCCGGCCAAAGGTGGGGCGCAGGGGTTTTGCCGCCCTCGGCCCTGGAACGAAGCCTGGGTCTTCAGCGGGCCAAGGGGCTGTTTACTTCTCCCAGCCTCGGCAGGGAACCCGCCCTGCAATTGTGGCCCGGCTCTGCTGAGGAAGCTGCCAGCGGAGAAATTACAGGCTGGAGCTGAAGGCTGCTGTGGGGAGGCTTGCTGGGGTTGCCTCTGCTGTTTGCTTGAGGACACGCTAGCTCTGGCTTTGATCGCCACACAGGTGTTTTTGGGACCTTAACTGGAAGATGTTTTACTACAGCAACTGTGCACTTGGCACCAGACACGTGACTATCACCTTTTGAGGCCTCACAAAACATCTTTGTCATGTGTCTTTAGATCTTGCTGCTTAACCGTCCTCTTCCTGATCCATTAGTCACTTATTGGTTATCTTATCGTAATATGTACTTAAGTTATGTGTACCTCAATATTGTGTGACCTCTGAAGGAGGCCCCAATAGGGCAGGAACGCGTCAGGTCATGTGCACTGGCCCTTGTGCTTAGGCTGTAGTTTTTTACGAGGCTTTCATTGGGCCCTCATGTATGTTTTTAACTGCCTTTCTAATAAATACTTGTACTTTTGTATAAGTTTTAACTAGGCTCTTAATATTGGCCCTTCATTAGACTTTCTTCTCACCCTTTTGGTTCTTGATTCCAGTTTTTGGGTTAGGTTTGTTTTCCTCTCCCTGTGTCTTACCGGGCACACAGGGTCACCAGGTAGGGTCACCAGGTCTTCTCATTGCGCTGGTGGAGGGATCTGGGGGTGTTCTGGGAACGTTGCACTGTGCACTGATGTCACCCGGAAGTGACATCAGCATGTCATGGGGGCTACGCTCTGCTTTTGGTTAAAAATGGTCTCAAACCATAGAGTTTTGCCCAAAAAGCAGAGTGTCGCCCCCCCCACGGCGTCACTGACACGCTGACACACTGACATCACTTCTAGCCGCTCTCCTTCCTGTAGCCCTCCCTCCTCTGGCGACTGTCGCCATCTCTCCACCTTGCAAGGTGGTTGTGAGCTTTAGCTTGGCATTCTCGCTAGAGCAGGCCCGTAGGCAGGATTTTGTGGCTTGTGGAGCAAATTTCGTTCTCGTGGGGCTGAAGTTCTCAGTGCAGAAAGAAAAGCCATTCAGCCAACAGAAAGCTGTTACCAGGAGAGATCTCTAAGCTGCAAGCTGTCAACCACTTTAGGTGACAGTTCTCAGCTGCTGCAAGTTAAATCACTTCTGCCAGCCTAAGCAACAATTCTGAGAACAAGCCTGCAGGTGGGGGTGATGACTTCTATAGTCAAGAAGGCTAACACTTCTGCAGAAAAGTTATCTTAAAGGAGACCAGTCTCTTGACACAGAGCTAGAAGGTATCCTAGAGGTCACCTACTCCAACCCCCTTGCTCAATGCGGGAATTAGTCAACTACAGCACCCCACTCTGCTTAAAGAAGCACACACCTCTAAAAAAATGTTTAAAATGATTGAAAAAAGCATTTACAGGAGAAATTTTTGTGGGTGCCTTTAAGAAAGGAGGCAGGGCCCCCTGAAGCCCCACTGTAGCTGTGGGCCTGCACTAGAGCGTGGAGCTCAGAGACCTGGGTTCAAATCCCTGTTCAGCTCTGCGAGGGAGCTTTGGCCAGTCACTCAGCCAAAACTGCTGCGTGAAATTGTGCAGTTACATTTTGTATTTTGGCGGAACGCTGTTTGGCGGGACGCTGTCTGAACAACCAGAGCAGGTCTTGCGAACCCAAAGGGACGCTAGCCGTTTATTAGGATCACAGCCAGAGGAGGGTGGGTCTTTCCACGCTGTCCGGGAAGGAATCCACTCGGAAGGGAAAAGCTCTTTGCGCAGCGGCCAAGCTGCAGGCTCTGAGTCATGTTTTCTTGGCACCCGGGACGTTGTCTGACACCTCGTGGGCGGGCACGGTGCCATCCAGGCAGATGGATACCAACCCGCTGGCAGGCCAAGATGCCTGTCTGTTCATCTCGTGTGGGTGAGGAGGTCAGAAATTCCGAGCCATGCTGTGAACGGCTGGACGAATATCCTATTTTTATTTTCCTGGGTGGTGCTTACGGGCTTTTCTGAACAGGAAGAGAGTGGGCGCTGGCGGGTTTTTTGGGGGGGCACTTCGAAGATCATCTTCGGAAGACGTTTGTTCCGGACTAAGCAGGGCCATTGCCGAGTCCACCATCTGTCTCGGGGTCGATCTTCGGTCGCGTCCTGAGTGGTAACGTCAAGTGGGAGCTTGTGGGATTTTGCAGAGATGCCAGCCAGAAGTGAAGTATGCTGCAGTTAATGCCCGCTGTGCATTCCTGATATGGGCGCACTGGCTGTTCCAGGATTGGTGGAACTCACATTCTGGCAGCATTACACACACAGGGAAGCGACTGACTGATTTCTGTATTTATTTGTTTGTTTAAAAGGCCATTCTTTGCCTTCAAAAAAAATGTCCTTAAGGTGCCCTGTCCTGGATACCCCAGGCAAGCTCGATCTCGGAAGCTGAGCAGGGCCAGCTCTGGCAAGTACCTGAATGGGAGACCTCCTTGGAATACCAGCAGTCGGGAGGCGGGGGCAGGCTTTACTCAGCCACCTCTCTGACGATCCTCCAGGACACCAGTAGGGGTCAGTCACCAGAGGTCGCCATGACTTCCAGATCCACACACGCATCCACATATGTGCATGTGCAGGAAGGGTTGCATCAGTGCTTAGTTCTCGTAGCCCTTTCTTACACGCTCAGGAAAATGCTGATTGCCGCTTTTTTTATCCAGGCCAGTTTGAGATCCTGGAGGGTCTTTTGCCATCTTCTGGATATGGAGCAGGGGTCACTGGGGGTTTGTGTGGGGGGAGGTATTTGTGAATTCCCTGCAGTACACACGGTTGGACTAGATGACCCTGAAGGGACCTTCCAACTCTATGATTCTATGTGAAAAATACCCCCAAAAAAAGCTTATGGTGTTTGGATCAAAACTCGGGCCTTCGTTGTAGCAGGTCAGCCTTCTTCTGTCCCCAATCCACCAAATCTCAAAGCGCCACTTTGAAGACACTAATTTGTGTGTGTGTGTTTGTGGTTGCATTCAATTAGCGGGAGTACGCATCCTTATAAGCACACGCACCTACCTGAAAGTGTCAAAGGTGGAAGTGGAGAATGTTTATTAAATGGGAAGTTCATTAAGTCTCAATTAAGGGGTGTTGTTTTGCTGGAACCTGTAAAGGATATGGTTAGCGAACTGTGTTTCTTTCTTCCCCCCTGTGGAGCGAAGCCGTTAACTTCTGCGGCATCCTGGCTTCATCATGCGAGGAGATGAAATCATCAATACGCACCGGAATTTAATAAACATGCTGTCGAGAAGCTCTGTTGGAGGAGAAAGCAGCTCCTCTTTAGGCAGAGGGGGACCTCCCCCACCTCTTTCCTATGATTAAAACCAGTGGTTATAATTTGTTTTAAACATTAGCACAGTGCCTTTTTGAGAGACGATAACCCCTCCCCTTGGCAAAGCACCTGTTCAGCACTTCTAAAGGTCCTGAGGTCAATTCCCAGCATCTCCAGTTAAAAGATTTGTGAGAACAAGAGATGAGGAAAGGAAGCGCTGGGAAATTCTCGTCGCTTGAGGTCAGAGAATTAAAATGAACAGAAATAAAACCACTGCCTCCAAGGCCCCAATAAGCATAAGATCCACAGTGGAGCAAACCAGTAATTAAAGTAGCGCAGAGCCCCATAAGCTTACAACTGGCCTATCGGCATTCATCTTACTGAGAACCTATTGAATCAGCCCACATTGCAGTGTGACTAGATCAGGGGTCCCTGTCCTTTTTGAGCCTATGGGCGCATTCAAACGGGCCATTTGAGCCGGTATACGTTCCGGTTAGAAACAGACTATTTATGCGCAATCACACAGCCAACATCTGCCCCCTGTCCCTAGCCGTTGCCAACCGGCTGCTTTAACCCATAGTATTTTGCTACCAGGTCCCCAAGTGGTGTTTTCCTGCTGCTCCGGTTCCAGCCGCATTTCCCCCCCTGTGTGATCGCTCCTCCGCCGGTGTAGAGCCACTTCCTGTTCCCCGCTCGAAAGCTGCCCGAGGCTTCTGCTTTTCAACTGCCTTTTTTTTTCGCGTCGGCGATATGCGCTTGGGCGGAGCTTCGCCCCAGAGTTAATAAAACCAAAGTTTAAACGGGGGCTAGTTTTAGCCTTTAGATGAGTCCAGGACATCACGGAGGCCAGTTTCGGTTTAAAAGTTTAAAGGGAAGTGTTGGCTTCAGGGCATGCTTTACCCATACACAAACTGTAAATTAAAAAAAAAAACAACGCCGATGTGCGCTGCTGTGCGCCTGTAGTGTGGATGCCTGGGAGCAATGTGCTGCGCAGTGAGAGAGGTATGTGTGACCGTGCTTGTCCCAGATCAAATATAGTCCGGCCAGAACCGGAGCAGTTTAAACCTCTTCGGCACACCATCTGACCACACCCTTTGAGCAATTTTTTAAATTCTGAAATAACATGGCGGGCGCAGCCACACAAAAAAAAATGTTGCCAAAAATGGCTGCCACAAAATGGCTGGGGCTGCTTACCTTAAGCCACACAGCGGAAATCCTTGTGGTGTGGTGGGTGGCAGCTGCTGCCAAAGCAAGGTTTTGAGACCCAGTTTGGTGTAGTGGTTAAGTGTGCAGACTCTAGGTAGGTCTCTAGGTAGGTCACACCACACAAAGGATTCTTTAGAAGATAAGTGTTTATTGGTAGTCCAGTAGTAAAGATCACATATACAGCTTGTGTCAGGAATAGCCTGTACTATAGGGGCTTCTGACTTATAGGAATATCGCAATAGCATAAGCCAATGATTATGTTTCGCGCGCATGGGCTGAAGCAAGCGAGCAAGCAGGCTAAGCCGTTAAGGTTCCCAGCCATCTAATTGCAGCTGGAGACAGCAAGGTCAAAACAGCGATAGCATTCAGTAGCTGGGCAGGGAAGCACTGGGAACGTGGAGGAGAAAATCACCCCCACATACCAATGCTATGACAGGGCTACCTGACAGAGAACTGGGTTTGATTTCCCACTTCTCCACTTGCACCTGCTGGATGACCTTGGGCAAGCCATAGTTCTGACGCAGCTGTTCTTGAAAAAGAGCAGTCTCTGTCAGAGCTCTCAGCCCCACCTACCTCACAGGGTGTCTGTTGTGGGGAGGGGAAGGGGAAGGAGTTTGTAAGCCGCTCTGAGACTTCTTCAGGTAGTGAAGGGTGGGATATAAATCCAATCTCTTCTCTCTTTCTCTCTCGTAAGAATCTGAGCCGCCAATCAAATGTCTGGTGGCCAATCAGAGGCCTTGCTGGGGGAAAGCCCCACTTGGCCCCACCCACTTTCTAAAGAGACTTGGTTGGCACCAGAAAAGGTGTGGGCATTTCCTTCCCTCTTGCTCTCACCGTGTTGCCCATGGGGCCCATGTCGGGAACCCTTCGCATAGGCTCTTGAAGAGAGTCCCCGAATGCCAAGAAAAGCCTCAGATGGGCTTACCAAGTGGTAAGTCAGTTCCTCTTTGAGCTTTACTCCTCCCTTTCTTTTTCTCTTCAGAGTCTGAGGCTGTGGTCACACACACAAAATAATCCACTTTCAGTGCACTTTCCAACTGGATTTGTACTGTGTGAACTGGCAAAATCCAAATGGAAAGTGGATTGAAAGTGGATTATTTCATGTGTGTGACCTCAGCCTGTGGCTGTGCCTGGGCTACACCCTCACAAGGAAATTTACACTGCCGTCCTAATCAAAGTTACTCCAACCTAAGCCCACGAATTTCAGTTGATTTAGGTGGGGGCAGTGTTCCCTCTAAGCTGAGTCAGTGTGAGCCAGCTCACAGTTTTTTAGCCTCCAGCTCCCACATTTTTTGTCTTCGCTCAGGAAGGGATCATTCCAGAGCAAACTCATTTATGCCGTAGACAAATGGCTCGCTCACAACTGACAAAGTAGAATTTTTGCTCACCGGACTCCACGGCTTAGAGGGAGCATTGGACGGGAGTAACTCTGCATCAGATTGTGCTGTTAGATACTGCCCCCAGTGGTGTCAGTGGGAAACAACATCTCTTTGTCTTAGTGTTGGGCTTGGCGCAGTGGCTCCGCCCTCTCGTTCTCCTTGAACCACATCCACTTAGGCCACACCCCCTTGCATCAGTATCTCTGCCCCTTTTTAAAAGAAATAAACATGAAGAAGAAGAAGAGAAGAGATTGGATTTATACCCTGGCTTCACTACCCAAAGGTGTCTCAGAGCAGCTTACAAACTCCTTTCCCTCCCCCTCCCCACAACAGACACCCTGTGAGGTAGGCGGGGCTGAGAGAGCTCTTCCCAGAACTGTCCATGAGAGAACAGCCCTGACAGAACTATGGCTTGCCCAAGGTCATCCAGCAGCTGCAAGTGGAGGAGTGGGGAATCAAACCTGGTTCTCCCAGATTAGAGTCCGCGCACTTCACCACTACACCAAACTGGGTCTCATGAGCCACATACCTGCCCAGCTACTGAGATCTTCCTCACATTTCTTCACAAGCCAGAGCTGAGTAACATTGAAACAGACTTAGAAATGGATCTCCTTTAAGAGCGTGGATTGCTTTTATTTGATGTATACCCCACAAGCTTGGCAGCAGATGATGTTTGATGGCTCCATGTTTAGGAACAATTGTAAAAAAAATACCAAATACAAGCTTGTCCTTTTCAAATCGTCGGCAGCCGAGTCGGCAAATCCCTCCGGAATTAATTTTCTACTTAGATGAAGAACTCAGCCATTCCTCTTTTCATTGCTAGCTCGGGATGGTTACCTAGATACCCAGCGCTTCTAAAGGACGTGCGTGCCAAAAGCCATTTTAAATAGCTTGATTTGTCATCTAAATGCAGACGTCGTTTGGAGAAGGGCTCGTCGGCTGGGATTGCTGGCTGGCTGTGCGCCGAAGGCGCCTCTTGGCACAACAGATAGCTATTCACTTTACTGATTTCTGGCCAAGTTTCACGTGTCCAGAGCTGAATTTCCTTTGTGATCCAAGGGAGCCTCACAAAAGAAGACATGCCTTGATTGTTTCCCAGGTATAGGATGGTAGAAAAACCCAGCATTGACTCTTTGTGTCTGTGTGTGTCCGGGCTGCCAGTCACGTGACCAGCAGCGGAGACTTGCCATCCGGGGAGGCCCAGCGACGTCACCCGTGACACATCATCATCACTTCTGGCATACGCTGGAAGTGACATCATCACATTGCGGACAACACAGGATGTTCTGGTATTTGGCAAAAAGCTCTATGGTAAAAACAGCTTCTACCATAGAGTTTCTGCACAAATGCTAGAGCATCCTGCATCGCTAGCCGTGTGGTTTCATCACCTCTGTTGCACATCAATAGTGATGATGCTGCGTTGCCAGTGATGCCGCTGCAGGCTAGGCCTCCCCCTGCTGACAGTGTGTCCCTCTTGCTCCCACCAGTTGCCGGGGGAATCTGGCAACCCTCGTGTATATGTGTGTTGTGTGTGTGTGTGTGTTGTCTGATAACAACCCCACAAGGCATCTGATGATAACAAAACATTAAAATCCAGGCAGTATAATAAGACAGGGCTCCCCATTATTTTTGAGCCTGTGGGCACTTTTGGAATTCGGACACAGTACGGTGGATGCAGCCACAAAATGGCCGCCACAGCTTACCTTCAGTCATACAGTGCTGCGGTTTTTGAAAAGCTGCACAGCAAGTCTAATATCCAATGAACAGTCAGAAGCATCAGGCAGGGGGTTGGACTAGATGGTCTGTATGGCCCCTTCCAATTCTGTGATTCTATGATAAGCCTTGCTGGGCAAAAAGGGACTGAAGAAGAAGAGAGAAGAGATTGGATTTATACCCCGCCCGTCACTCGGAGTCTCAGAGCGGCTTTCAATCTCCTTTCCTTTCCCCTCCCCACAACAGACACTCTGTGAGGTGTGTGGGGCTGGGAGAGCTCTTTTGAGTACTGCTCTTGAGAGAACAGCTCTGAGAGAACTTGTGACTGAGGCAAGGTCTCTCCAGCAGCTACATGTGGAGGAGTGAGGAATCAAACCCGGTTCTCGCAGATTAAAGTCCATGCTCTTAACCACTACACCACCTGGCCCTGCCCACTTTCAAGGAAACACTTGGTGGGCACCATCAGGGCCGTCCCTACACCCTTTTAAGCCCATGGACGTTAGTGGGCTCAGAGGGGTCTAATTCCGCTTAAGGTTACTCAGGATAAATCACAGTTTGAAATGTTAGCAGCAGCCTCAACTCCAAGCTGCCCTTTGGTGCTAACGTGCCCCAAGCAGCGGCCGTGGGAAAAGACACACACACACACACACCGGAAGTGACGTAATCACGTAGGTGATGTGGGGACATTCTCAAATTAGGGCAAAAACTCTATGGTATAAATGGCTTCTACTGTAGAGTTTTTGCCCAAATACCAGAGCGTTCCTGCATCACAGCAACCTAGTGACATCGCTTCTGGCATGCTCCGGAAGTGATGCCGCCATGTTGCCGGCAACGCTGAGGTAGACCTCCCCTTTTGGACAACAGGACTCGGACTAATGAGTTGTAAACGACAGCGAGGGAGGTTTCATCTAAATTTGAGGAAGAACTTCCTGACGGTCAGGCATGTTCGATGCTGGAACAGTCTCCCTTTGTGAGATGGTGGATTCTTCCTCATTGGAGGTTTTAAAGTATTGATTGGCTTCTCAGGCATATTATAGTTGTAGTTCATGCATTTGCAGGGGGTTGGACTAGATCAGAGGTTCCCAAACTTGGTCTACCGCCCCCTTTTCGGGGGGGGGAATACTCAGTGCCCCCTGGAAATCTACCTTCAAGAAGTGGACAAAAAGATGGAGTGACAAATTTGCACATAGTAAAGAAAGATGTTGTTGTAAGTAAAGAAAGATGTTGTTGGTCTGAAGCCAGAGGCCAGCAGCAACCACCACACAATAGCCCAGCAGCAACACTAGTCTTACAAGGGTGCACATGCATTTACAGTTTGCAAATGCATGGCTGTGATTGGCTGTGGGGACCCCACTCCACCTCCACCTCCCTCCCTGGTCTCAGGCAAGACCAGGAGAAGGCAGGAAACGGCTGCTTTAGATACGTCTCTTCTTTCTTTATGCTTCCACTGCCCCCTTATTTTTATTCAATGCCCCCCCCCAATTGCACCCAAGGCTCCTACCGCCCACCTGGATCTTTCCAGCGCCCCCCAGGGGGTGGTATTGCCCACTTTGGGAACCAGTGGACTAGATGTCCCTGGTAATCCCTTCCAGTTCTGAGATTAGATGGATGGATGAGTGGATAGATGGATGAACAGGAGCTCCTTCATTTGGGCTCCTTCATACATGGGATTCCTCATGCCTCTCAAGAGTTCCATGAAACCCAGTAACCAGTTCCCGGCACACATGGCCTTCTTAAGGAAATCCCTCTTTCCTGTCCGACCCAAGCACGCTACTGATTTGTAACAACAAGACTCCATTTCACACACACACTCCTCCACCACCCCCTTGAGTTTTTAATTGCACTCCTTAAGTATTTCATATGGCTGGCCTCCAACGTTCATAGATGGCCAGGCCTGCGATTTACGACTCGCTGTAAAAACACCTCCGTTGGTTTTGTTTTCTGATTAGCAACATCGAATGCCTGATCGGTCAACGCAGGTGTTCCTTGTAGTTCCACGGCGCGATGGGATTGTTTATAAGTTGAATATATCGAGGGGAACATCTCATCATAACCTTTCCCTCCCTGGCACGCAGATCCAGAGCGTGCATTTATCAGCCAGGTAGCGATTAAATTCCTTCGGTGACACGCTGTATATTCTGCAAATGTCTCAGTTGCAATGTAATGAATATATTCATCATTTTGGAAGCCCACAATATTTTCTGCCTATTGTGCCCGTAGTACTTCATATATAAATAATGCAAAATCTATCGTAAGAGGGTTTTTAAAACTCCCCTTAGCTTTTCCGGGGCTATTATGCCATTAAAAGAGAAAGGGGGAGGACTCCTGGGGTTTTTCAGCTCTGGACACACCGCAGGTTTAAAATAAAGATGGTTTCCCGTGATCAGCAATTCTAGATGCAGAATCAGTTGATTCGTATGGTTTAAAAATCTGCCACCAGTGTAGAATTTTACAGCATTCTGAGAGCCGTCTCAGCAGGTCTGCTCAGAAGTAAGGGTTACCAGCTGTGGGCTGGGAAATATATGGAGATTTGGGAGTTGGAGCTTGGGAAGGAATGGGGTTTGGGGAGGGGAGGGACCTCAGCAGGATATAATGCCACAGAGTCCACCATCCAAAGAAGCCATTTTCTCCAGGGGGAACTGATCTCTGTCATCTGGAGATCAGTTGTAATTCCGGGAGCTCTCCATTCCCCCCCCCCTGGAGGTTGGCACCCCTAAGTAATTTCCATGCCATCGCTATGGCGTGTCAAACGCTGAAATCGTGACTCAAGGCGTTAAAAATCAGTGTTGCTGCTTTTTTCCTGCCTTTTTCCCTGAGGGTGGGGGGGAACACATTTGAGGGAAAACAGGAACAGACAATGTAATTGTTTGATCTCTTTTATTCTGAAAATGGATAATGCGCCCTCTCCAGAGACCCACTCAAGGGGACTCGCCATTTCCAGTACGTTAAAAATCACAACAGCACAACTAGTATCGCTAAAAGAAACTATGGCAACCCAGCCAGAACATCAAAACAGTCTTTATTTATTTCGCCTTTCACCCCCATGGGAACCTAAAGCGGCTTACGTCATTCTCCGCTCCTCCATTTTACCCTCACAACAACCCTGTGAGGTAGGGTAGGCTGAGAGTGTGGGACTGGCATGACGTCCAGTGAGCTTCAGTGGGCAGAATGGGGATTCGGACTTGGATTTCCCAGATCCTTATCCAACAGTTTAGAAGAAGAAGAAGAAGAGATTGGATTTATCCCCCGCCCTTCACTACACGAAAGGGTCTCAGAGTGGCTTAAAAATTCCTTTCCCTTCCCTTCCCCACAACAGACACCCTGTGAGGTAGGTGGGGCTGAGAGAGCTCTTTCGAGAACTACTCCTGAGAGAACAGCTCTAAAATAACTTGTGACTGACCCAAGGTCACACCAGCAGCTGCATGTGGAGGAGTGGGGAATCAAACCCGGCTCTCCCAGATTAGAGTCCGCACTCCTAACTACTACACTGGCATCTTGGAATGCCCTCTCCCTTCAGGCCTGTGAGACACCTTTCCCATTGAGGTGCTAGGGTAAAACATCGCTGCCTGCCCAGTTGGCTCGCTAACCTCCGAGTGGGGCCTGGAGCTCTCCCAAAATTAAAATTGATCTCCGGACAACAGAGGTCAGTTCCCTTGGAGAAAAGGGCTGCTTTGGAGGGGTGGCGTCTGTGGTGTGGATGCCCTCCTCAGGGTCCCTCCCCTCCCCATGCCCCACCCTCCCCAGGCTCCACCCCCAAACCTGCAGGAATTTCCCAGCCCAGAGCGGGCAACCCCACTGACCCGGCTTTTAACTGAAGTTCCATTCCACCGCACCGCCTGCCTCAGAGAGCCAGTTTGGTGTAGTGGTTAAGAGCACGGACTCTAATCTGGGCAGAGCCACGGTCATCCGAGGGAAAACTATGTTTTCCCTTCAGATGGTCGTGGCCCCGCCCCCATCATGCCCGGCGTGGTCGCGTCACTTCCGGGTGAGGTGGATGCGGCGTGCGTGCATACACTCCGGGAGCGACCCGGGACTCCCCCGCTCCAGATGAAGGTAGGACTTGGCAACCCTATTCCCTACTCCTCCACATGCAGCTGCTGGTGTGACCTTGGGTCAGTCACAAGTCCTTTCGGAGCTGTTCTCTCAAGGGCAGTCCTCAAAAGAGCTCTCTCAGCCCCACCTACCTCACAGGGTGTCTGTTGTGGGGAGGGGAAGGGAAAAGAGATCATAAGCTGCTCTGAGACTCCTTCAGGTGGTGAAGGGTGGGGTATAAATCCAATCGCTCCTCTTCTTCTTGTTCAGCATTTCATGTTTGTTTAACTCGTTTCATTTATACCTTGCCATCCTCCCCAGTGGAGACCCAGAGTCGCTCACATCATCATCCTCCCTTCCAGTTCCTCCTCACAACCGCCTTGTGAGGTAGGTTAGGCCAAGAGAGTGCGTGGCTGGCCCAAGGTCACCCAGCCAGCTTCCATAGTATGAGTGGTCTGACATTCTTACCCACTACACCACACTGGCTGTCTGGATTTATGACCTTGAAGTCTCTATCTCACCTGACAAATGTTTTCAAGACCCTGTTCTCTTCTCACTGCATTATGGTATGGAGATGGGGGGGGGGTCTTTTGGTTTTTTGTCTTTAGACTGGGATGGTTTTAGTGCTGGCTGAAATGGTTTTATTGTTGTCTTAATTTGCATTTGAAATTGCTTCACCGTCTTTCAAGTAGAGGCATTCCTTAGAGGAAGGGGTGGTCTATGGTGGGACATAAGTAACAACGCCTCTTCATCGGAGTCCTTCTTCTACACATTAATTGTTTTAATAGATTGCTTTTAAAAATATTTAATTTCGGGGGGTTTCAATAGGGTACAGAGGGGAAAGGGTATTGGGGGAAAGGAACAAGGGTGAGACACTTTTTTTACAAATATTGAAGACAATATTTAAAAAATGGGTTAACAAATCTAAGTAAATCATTATCATATTATAACATTACCAGTAACATTATTTCCCTGTAATATGTTTTCACAATTCCCAATCTAAAAATAAAAACTATAAGGAAGAAGAAGAAAAGAGATTGGCTCTATACCCCGCCCTTCACTACCCAAAGGAGCCTCAGAGCGGCTTACAAACTCCTTTCCCTTCCCCTCCCCACAACAGACACCCTGGGAGGTGGGTGGGGCTGAGAGAGCTCTGACAGAAACTGCTCTTCTTCAAGAACAGCTGTGCCAGAACTACGGCTTGCCCAAGGTCATCCAGCAGGTGTAAGTGGAGGAGTGGGGAATCAAACCCAGTTCTCCCAGCTTAGAGTCCGTGCACTTAACCGCTATACCAAACTGGCTACACCAAACCACTGCACCAAACAAATTCTCTTTATGTAAATTTGAAATAATCACATAGCCGTTTAAAATAATTTGTGGTAACGGGGAAACAATAAAATTCCATATCACAGTTGAGAATCATTGTACATTCACAGTTTAACTATATAATGGTGGAAGATTTATAGCCATCAGTTAACTGAAAATCAAAGGAGTTAATAAATTGCTTTTAATAGTTTTGAATGGACTTACACAACCAGTTAGTTGACTAAACGTTGCAACGTTAGTACAAATATGTGCCCGTTGGGGTTATAAGCTAAAGCGGGGGTCCCCTATCATGTTGAGCTTGTGGGCAGCTTTAGAATTCTGACACAAGGTGATGGGTGCAACCACAAAATCGCTGTCACAGAAGGGCGGAGCCAATCACAAAATGGTTGCCACAAAATGGCCACACACACAGAGGAGGCCCAAGTGCTGGGGAGAAGAGAATTAATGACATGAATACACTAAGAAAGAGGTGTGACAGAGAATAAAACCAACACCGTGGTGCCAGCTGCGACTGAAGCAAAAATTATTTTAATCTGCCCAGCCAATCAGATCTCCAGTGGCCAATCAGAAGCCCTTCTGGGCAAGTGTCCTACCGTTTTTCTAAAAACACTTAGTGGGCACCAGGAAAGGTGTCGGGGAGTGCCTTGGTGCCCACGTTGGGGACCCCTGAGCTAACGAGTTGAGGACAAATGTTCCGCGCGGCCAAGGAGCACCATTTTGTATGGCAAGAGCTATATTTATTTGAAAACAAAGCTTTGCGTCTCGCTCCCCTCCAACCACAGCAGCCTTCAAAAGAGCTACGGATTGATTGGGATAATGTTAGGGAAGCACTAATTGCAGCATTTTCCCCATCGGGAAGGTCACGTTGCATTAATTGCGGATCGAATTAGCTCCCGTGGGGGGGGGGGGTTACAACACACTTGAAAGCGCACCGAACCTTGGCTCTTTTAAACACCTTCCTCGAGATGATGCGGCACATTGTCGGCTGTCCAAAAAAAAAGACAAGTCGGCAACACCGAGGCGTCTCCCTCCCCCTCTGCCAATTGGGGGAAATCAGGGAAGCATTGTCTGCCTTGTAAATGAGATGTTGCGGCACATTGTCGGCTGTCCCCCAAAAAAAGACAAGTCGGCAACACAGAGGCGTCTCCCTCCCCCCTGCCAATTGGGGAAAATCAGGGAAGCATTGTCTGCCTTGTAAAGAGGATTTCGACACTGCAGAGTTGTGGTTGACCAGAATTAGTTGTTGTACCAATACAAATAAAATGACATTGTGTGGGGGGATAGTGCCGAATGGGGAGGAGAGGGTGATTGTTTTATCTAGCAAAGGGGAGGGAAGATCATGTTCCAAAAAAGGGAATGGTTGCTTATTTTACAACAAAAGATCTCTTCCCGACAGTGGAATGCCCTGTTTCCATCTCTTACAGTGTTAGTTTCTCCAAGAGCCATTCTAACTTCACAACGACAATACTGTGAGGTTAGGGTTGTCGGCTCTGGGTTGGGAAATACCTGGAAATTTGGGGCCTGGGCAAGGTGGAGTTTGGGGAGGCGAGGGTATAAGGCCATAGAGTCCACCTTCCAAAGCAGCCCTTTTCACCAGGGGAACTGATCTTGGTCGCCTGGAGATCAATTGTGATAGCCGGAAATCTCCAGGTGGCATCTGGAGGTTGGCCACCATAATGTGAGGTAGATTAGGCCATCGGGGGGGGGGGACTGACTGGCCCGCTGCCTCAGCGTTGTGGCTGAGGAGGGCTTTTGACCCCATGCCTCCTTTTTTCTTGCCCTGTGCACTAACTGGCTGTCAACACAATAGCTGCCATGACACCACAATGCCACACTGACTTTCCTCTGGCCTTCTTCTTCTGTGATGAGGCCATGTTAGGGTCACCAGCCCTGGCTGTCTCTGGAAGACTGGGAAAGGTGGGTTTGGGGGAAGGGAGGGACCACAGCAGCATATAAGGCCATAGGATCCGCCCCTCCAAAGCAGCCATTTTCTCCGGGGGAGCTGATTTGGAGATCAGTTGTGATTCCTACAGATTGCCAGGCCTCACCTGGAGGTTGGCAGCCCTCGGTGGGTGTGCGTTCCCCAAATGGCATCCATCAGTGCTACAACATCACTTCCAGTTCTGTTACCATGTTGTGGGACCTTCTAGGATTCATGCTGAGGTAAAAATCCTAGAGCGCCCTGCGACATAGTGACGTCACTTCTGGTATATGCAGCTGGAAATGACATTGCAGCATCAAAAGATGCCTTCCTTCTACTCCTAATTTTATCCCACCACCCTGTGGAGTAATGGTGTGGGACAAAGGTGACTGGTGGGTGGTGGGATTGCCAGCTCTGGATTGGGAAATACCTGGAGATTTGCGGGGTGGAGCCTTAGGAGGACAGGGTTTGGGGAAGAGAGGGACTCCAATGGGCTATAATGCCAAAGAGTCCAGCTTCCAAAGCAGCCATTTTCTCCAGGTGAACTGATCTCTGTCGCCTGAAGATGAGTTGTAATCCCAGGAGATCTCCAGCCACCATCTTGAGACTGGCCCCTAGTTACTCACCAAAGCAGGCAATCTGGTCTGCCTAGGCCATGTGGGTGCAACTATTAGCTTATTTGTCTATATCCTGCCTTTCTCCCCGATGGGGAACTAAAGAGGCTCCCAAAAATAAAGCAGAGCAACGAATGGGGGGGCAGCTTCTTGACCCAGAGCAGATTCCCCTACTCACTTCCTAGCCAGGATATCTTCCCACCAGCTGTGAGGCTCCAACTAGGTTACTATGCAACACCATCGACGTGGCCTAGGCCTTTCTCTTTCTCCTGGTAAATCCTCCCTATCCCTCCTGGCAACCAGTGAAGGATAGGGAGGATTTACCAGGAGAAAGAGAAAGGCCTAGGCCACGTCGATGGTGTTGCATAGTAAGTGAATCATCATGTCAGCGGCGCTCTGGTATTTGGGCAAAAACTCTATGATAAAACTGGCTTCTACCATAGAGTTTTCGCCCAAATAGAACTGGCTACTGCCATAGGTTTTTTTACACAAATACCAGAGCATTGCCCAGAAGTCAATGGCAGGATGACATCATTTCCTGTGCGATGCCAACAACGTGGCCTTGGCCTTCCTCTTTCTACTGGTAAGTCTCCCTGCCCACTACTGAATGTATAAAGTTCCTCAAGATCAATTGCAACTCATAAACATGGATTAAAAAATACTGGACGAGAAAATGTTGGCTGAGAATGTTGTCTCCCTCCCCCCAGTCCTCCTACCAGTTGCTGGGTAGTGCCTAGCAACTGATGGGAGGATGGGGGGGGGCACAACATCATGGAAGAAAAGTTATTTTTAAAATGCAGCCTGGGGTTCTTACTGGAAGTTCTTACTGGAAGAGACAACGGGTACTCTAGGAATTGCCAGAGCTACCCTTTGTCACTTCCAATAAGAACCCCAGGCTGCATTTAAAAAAAAAATTCCCACCACCGCTCCAAGCAGTGGCGGGCAACAGAACTTGAGGGTGGGGCAACGGCCCTCACTAGGAGCCCTGCCAAGAATAGTGTCATTTCTCTTCCCTGTCAATCATATTTTATTATCTGTTCTGTTGTGTCCTTTACATATTGCTGTGGTTCACAGCTGAACAATCGCCCCATTCATTTTCGCTCTCTTTACCCATCAGTGCTTCCTTCGTCATCCGTTGCTTTATTGAAGTGGGTGAATGAGGTACAGACCTTCAGTTCCTTTTTCGCTCTCCCACTACCTGAACATTTTTTGCCAGAGGCCTTATCAGAGTGACATTTTGTGATCCGTGGAGCATGAAGATTGTACAATGTGCATTGGGAATGATATCTCACCAGACCTTTTTTCTTTTCTTTTTTGCTCGGTGGCAGATGTTTTCTGTAAAAATAGCTGTTGTCCCAAGCATTGAAAGAAGATGGGAGGAGACAAAGGAGGGGACCCCTTCTGCCTGAAAAATTCCAAGGGCTGAGACCACACGTTATTGGCTATTGTACCATCATGTGCAATAGCAATCATTTCCAAGTGGGCTGGTTGGTGATCACAGGAAAATCTGGCCACGAACTATCACTATAGAGCAATATCCCATGACCTACGGATGCTGCCCCAGCTCCATCCTTTCAGTTTTATTTCCCCTTTGTACATATTGTAGGATTGCCAGGTTCCAACAATGCGCCAGCAGGGGTAGGAAGGAACTTTCCGGGAGCGGGGAGGAGTGTCACGATGGGCCTATATCACCAGGAAGTGATGTAGGCACATCGGGAGGTGATGCTCTGGTTTATGTGCAAAACTCTATGGTAGAATTAGCTACAAATCATAGGGTTTTGCCCAAAAACTAGAGTGTTGCCTTCCAATGTCCCCCACGTGCCTCCGTCACTTCCAGGATATATATGCACATTGCAGTTATTTCCGGCTTCTCGGACGTAAGGGTGTAATTTTGGGGGAGTGCACGAAAGCGGGAGATCCCCCCCCCCGGACCAGGAGGTCTGGCAACCCTAACATATTTAATTCCTTGATTCCTTATTTCTACTCACCGTTTCCAGTTTCTGCTCGTGGACTGGTTCCCATAAAACATTTGAATTTTTCAACATTATGTGTATGCTGATAAATCAGCGTGCACATTAATAGATGTTAAATAGTATATAAATGACGCTGTTTTTGCTGACAAACAGGATAAAAATATAACAAGAACTTTTGAACAGCTTTCCAGGTCTACATGGGGCAACCAGGGCTGCCGACTCCAGGTTGAGAAATCCCCGGTCTCTTGGGAGGTGGAGCCTGGGGGAGGGCGGGGTTTGGGGAGGGGAGGGACCTCGGAGAGGTAGAATGCCATAGAGCCCACCCTCCGAAGCAGCCGTTTTTTTCTCCAGGGGGATCTGATCTCTGTTCTCTGGAGATCAGTTGTAGTTTCAGGAGATCTCCAGGCCTCTCTAGGAGTTTGTCAGCCCTAGCTCTCCGCATGATCCTTGCAAATCTGTGCGATGATACTCCTACTCCAGTGAATGTTCGGGGGGGGGGAATGAAAGAAAAATGGGAAGAGAAGAAGCACGAGTCCTTCTCGCACCGTATCAGAGCAGTTTTTTCTTTGGCTGTGGAGCCTGCCTCATCCAATTAAATAGTTTCCCCCCTTGCACAGGTCTCACCCTTGTTAAAGAATGTTAATAGCGGCAGTAAAAAAACAAGTTGAAAGGTGTGTGCGCTTTATTGGGAGATGGCACCTTTGAGGAATTAAACATGCTTAGCCCTGGGGGGGTGATTATTTCTCAGCAAGCACATGCCCGCTGTCATGGATGGTGTAGTTACTGCCCCTTTTTTGGATTTTGAGAAGGAGGAGGAGATTGGATTTATACCCCGCCCTTCACTACCCGAAGAAATGTCAGAGCGGCTTACAATCCCGGTTCTCCCAGATTAGAGTCCATGCTCCTAACCACTACACCAGACTGGATCTCTCTGCTCCTAGGCCAACAGCCAGTGAGACGTAGTGGTTAGGAGAGCCAGTTTGGTGTCGTGGTTAAGTGCACGGACTCTAGTCTGGGAGAACCGGGTCTGATTCCCCACTCCTCCACTTGCACCTGGATGGATGACCTTGGGCAAGCCGTAGTTCTGATAATGAGCTGTTCTTGAAAAAGAGCCGTTTCTGTCAAGAGCTCTCTCAGCCCCACCTACCTCACAGGGTGCCTGTTGTGGGGAGGGGGAGGGAAAGGAGTTTGTAAGCCGCTCTGAGACACCTTTGGGTAGTGAAGGGCGGGGAATAAATCCAGTCTCTTCCTCTTCTCTTCCTCTTCTAGGATGCAGGATTAGGGTCTGGGAGACCTGGGTTCGAATTCCCACTCTGCTGTGGAAGCTCGCTGGGTGACCTTGGGACCAGCCACACATTCTCAGCCTAACCCTCCTCACAGGGTTGTCGTGAGGGTAAAACGGAGGAGGGGAATGTATTGAGCCACATCATGGAGAAAAGAGAGGTAGAAACTAAGTAAATAAACACTGTAGCCGTTGCGCCACTATGGGAGGAGACTGCCTGTCTGTGCATCCTGAGCCAGGCTTGCCTCACTGCCTTCCTCTCGGAGCAGCAGTGGAAAAGCTGAAATAAGAAACAACATCAAGTGCTTGGATGGGAGACCTCCTTGAAACACCGGAGGCCGGGGGCAGGGGCAGGCCTTATTCAGCCACCTCTCTGAATATCCTCCAGGCCCCCAGTAGGGGTCACTCGTCATAACTTCCAGGTGCGCACATACTCACATGTATAAAAAATACCCAAAAAAATCACTGACATTGCTACCCATAAGTAACATAGGATAGCTCTGTAAACTTCCAAAAACTCTGTGGTTTCAGAAGTGACATAGGAGGAGGAGGAGGAGATGATTGGATTTATACCCCGAAAGGAGGAGGAGGTGAGGAAGAAGAGGAGGAGGAGGAGATTGGTTTTATCCCCCGCCCCTCACTCAGAGTCTCAGAGCAGCTTACAAACACCTTTCTCTTCCCTTCCCCTCCCCACAACAGACACCCTGTGAAGTAGGTGGGGCTGAGAGAGCTCTTTCAAGAACAGCCCTTTTTCAAGAACAGCCCTGACAGAACTATGGCTTGTCCGAGGTCATCCAGCAGCTGCAAGTGGAGGAGTGGGGAATCAAACCCGGTTCTCCCAGATTAGAGTCTGCACACTCAACCACTACACCAAACTGGCTCTCAAACTGGCTGACATAGGGCAGCTCTGTAACTTTCCAAAAACTCTGTGGTTTCAGAAATGGCATAGGGTAGCTCTAGAAATTTCCGAAAACTCTTTTATGTTTTCAGAAGTGACATAGGGTAACTGAAGGAGTCTCTGAAACTCTATGAGTAAGAGTTTCCGGCGATTTCTAGAGCTTCTCTTTGTCACTTTCAAATTTTCTGGGGAAGTGACATCACATCACTGACATCACACAGGCTCCCCTATGTCCCCGCCCCTAGCCTTCCTATGGGTTGCCAAGCTCGGCCTGGCAGTCCTACTAATAAACCTCACAAGGGCTATTGTGAGGATAGTATAGGATTGTCCACAGTGATTGGCCCCACCCCAGGCTCCGTGGAGAGAAGGGGCAAGAGGCAAACACAGTTCTTTCCGCAGCCCTAGCCCCAGCTTCCTCCGATCTCGACCCTCTTAGAGGCACTTCATCCGGCAGAAAGCTGACGCGATAGCTAACCGTATGGGTTTCTGTTCAGCTCTTTGCTGTCGCTGATTCCCAGGAAGTTATGGCTGCCGTCCAGGAAGCCCATTTAACAGACGCAATTTTGCCAGGTCCATCAATAGACCAGGGGGGTGGGGGGTTGAACTGTGGAGTGGGGAGACCGTCACCATTCAAAAACAGAGTGATAGGCAGTGATTCGTGTTGTTATATTTTCGGCCCTGTAGGGGTGTA
>NW_015166511.1:63273-92220 GCF_001447785.1 Gekko japonicus
TCTTTCCCTTCTGCTCCCCTGTGAGGTAGATGGGGCTGAAAGAGCTCTTCAAGAACTGTTCCCGAGAGAACAGCTCTGGAAGAACTTGTGACTGACCCAAGGTCACACCAGCAGCTGCATGTGGAGGCATGGGGAATCAAACCCAGTCCACACTCTTAACCACTACACCAAACTGGATTGTGACCTGCCTTTCTTCCCCAATAAGGTCCCAGAGCGACTTACGTTGTTCTCCCGGCCTCAATTTTATCCTCACAACAACCCTGTGAGGTAGCTTAGGCAGAGAGGGAAAGGAAAGGAATTGTGGGTAGTTAGTGAGCTGCACATGGGAAGCTGGGAGGAACCAAATCCAAATCCCAGCTAAGACCAGTGGTTTGAGGGGTGTCCTTTGGCCAGCTGTCAACTTCTAACCTACCTAACAGGACTGTTGTGATCACTCTACATGTTTGATGTAGTTGTAACAGGAGTTCTTTATAGTGTTTTCCAATGTTGCTTTCTCGGTGGGGGTTATCAGCATTTTATAATGAGATGATTCCCACGTATGCTCCTACTCAGGGGGATGGCCTAGGTAGGTCAAGCCATTCCTAGATTGTACCCCTCCAGGGAAGGGATGAAAACGCCTGAACGCTTGCCTATCTGAAAATGACACTCCCTGCATTTAGAAAGCTAGCGTGCCAGGGAATCATTTATACTCCAGGGATCTCATGTACAATTTTATTTAACATTCAGACATTTGATCTCTCCCCTCCACCCCACCTCCCAATATGGTATGATATAACCCAGCAACAGGGGCTGTGGCTCGGTGGAAAAGCCAGGTAGCTGGTGTGAAAGACCTCTGCCTGAGACCCTGGAGAGCTGCTGCCAGTCAGAGTAGACAGTACTGCCCTTGGTGGACTGGTGGTCTGATTCAGTACAAGGCAGCTTCATGTCTAAACGCTGGGGAGGGGCTGTGGCTCAGTGGTAGAGCAGAAGGCAACTTCATGATCACATGAACATATGAAACTGCCTTATACTGAATCAGACCCTTGGGCCGTTAAAGCCAGTATTGTCTACTGAGACCGGCAGTGGCTTCCCAGGGTCCCAGGCAGAGGTATTTCCCATCACCTCTTGCCACATCTTTTCAACTGGAGATGCCGGGGATTGAACCTGGGACCTTCTGCATGCCAATCAGATGCTCTGCCACAGAGCCATGGCCTCTCATACAGCTTGACTCAATTTGAAGGCACCAAGTCCCGTTTCTTGGCCAAGGTCTCTTCTTTCTTCCAACAAACACATTAGGTGCCTCCTTCTTGGTCTCTCCTGCGTCCTGCTAATTGCCGGGAGGTTTTTGCATCTCCCCAGTGCGGCAACCGGCCACACTGATGTGGCAACAGGCCTCTTCATCGCTCAGTTGCCTCCTTAAACCATCAGTGCCATAAATTAGGAGCATGATGTTGCAGACTGCTTTTGGAGGAGAGAAAATCCAGGTCGAAGTATCTAAATAAAAACAGATATTCTCTGTTTTTATCCCACTGTGCTACCTTTTGTCCCATAATTCTTTTAATTGGCTTTTCCTGGCTTTGTGTTGCCTGTTTTTAGGATTTTCTGAGTGTCCTCGTTGCGCATCTGACCCAATTTTCAATTCTTTTTATTGCAGCTTTTTCCTGTTTTTACTCGCCCGTTGTCGTTTTTAGAATGCTTCTTGTTTGCTCACAGGGGAGATGGGGCGTAAACAAAGGAGGGACAGCTCGGTAGGGCAGCGGTTTGGCCCAATGACTTGGTGAGAAACCAGCTTGCTCCTGCTTTCCTTCGCCCTAGCCAATTAAGGGAAGGCACAGACCTGATTGGAGCACCTGCTCCTTCTTTCTCCCGGCCTGAGCAAAAGCCAGTATTGTCTACTGAGACCGGCAGTGGCTTCCCAGGGTCCCAGGCGGAGGTCTTTCCCGTCACCTCTTGCCAGATCTTTTCAACTGGAGATGCCGGGGATTGAACCTGGGACCTTCTGCATGCCAATCAGATGCTCTACCACAGAGCCACGGCCTCTCATACAGCTTGACTCAATTTGAAGGCACCAAGTCCCGTTTCTTGGCCAAGGTCTCTTCTTTCTTCCAACAAACACATTAGGTGCCTCCTTCTTGGTCTCTCCTGCGTCCTGCTAATTGCCGGGAGGTTTTTGCATCTCCCCAGTGCGGCAACCGGCCACACTGATGTGGCAACAGGCCTCTTCATCGCTCAGTTGCCTCCTTAAACCATCAGTGCCATAAATTAGGAGCATGATGTTGCAGACTGCTTTTGGAGGAGAGAAAATCCAGGTCGAAGTATCTAAATAAAAACAGATATTCTCTGTTTTTATCCCACTGTGCTACCTTTTGTCCCATAATTCTTTTAATTGGCTTTTCCTGGCTTTGTGTTGCCTGTTTTTAGGATTTTCTGAGTGTCCTCGTTGCGCATCTGACCCAATTTTCAATTCTTTTTATTGCAGCTTTTTCCTGTTTTTACTCGCCCGTTGTCGTTTTTAGAATGCTTCTTGTTTGCTCACAGGGGAGATGGGGCGTAAACAAAGGAGGAACAGCTCGGTAGGGCAGCGGTTCGGCCCAATGGCTTGGTGAGAAACAAGCTCGCTCCTGCTTTCCTTCGCCCTAGCCAATGAAGGGAAGGCACAGACCTGATTGGTGCGCCTGCTCCTTCTTTCTCCCGGCCTGAGCAAACTGTCAGGTAAAAAGATGCTTCCTCTGATCTTCAGCCAAGTTTTTGTGGCCGCTGCCAGGCAGGGAGCAAGATAACTGGTGCACAGTGCAAGAATGCATGTGTTTGGTGTGCGTAATTAGCAAACAAGTTGTGTGATATGGAAATATGGCTGCCCAGATTTGGGGGGCTAGCAGGCAGCAAGCTGGCCCTTTTGAAGAAGGATTTCCTTTGTATCTGCTGCCTACAAATCCTTTTTTAGGTGCTAGGCCAGTTTGCATGGGGGTTGCAAGCCACCAGGGAAAACCAAATGCATTTATTTGTGGTTTATTTTTGATCCACCCTGTCCCCAGTGGGCAAGTAGGAAATATATAGAATGCTGAAACATGAATTTGAGTCCAGTAGGCCAACAAGATTTTCGGGATATAAGCTTTTGAGAGTCAGAGCTCTCTTTGTTAGACACGAGTAAGATGTAAAGACTACAGATCTCCATTCCTACCCATATCTGACAAAGGGAGCTTTGACCCTCAAAAGCTTCACCCCTGAAAATCTTGATCTCTGAGGTGTTACTGGGCTGGCATCTAGCCCTTCTACCACAGACCAACATGGCTACCCTCCTGAAACAGAAACATAAACGTTTACCGAAAATCAGAGGTCATTTCGGGGGGGATCGCGGGGGATCGCAGTTGCCCCAGGTGAGGTACGGGGGCGGGGAACATGACGAAGCCCTGCCCCCTGCTTTCGGCCGCCCCGCTTCCGGCCCTCATTCAGCCAGGAGGAGGCAGGAGAAGAGGGAGGGTAAGTTGCTTCCTCCCTGCCTCTCCCCACCCCTGCCTGCCTGGGGCCAGGGAGGGCCTTCGCGGGGCTTCCTTGCACTCCCGCCGGCCTTTTCAGGTCCACCGCCGGGCCCCTCATGGGGCTCGGCAGTGGAGCTGCAAGGCCGCCGGCGGCGGCCGGGACCATTGAGGACGGGGTGTGTGGCCTTATGACACACTTCCGGTGATGTCAGGGGGTGTGGCCTTATGACACACGTCCGGTGATGTCAGGGGGTGTGGCATATGCTAATGAGTTATGCTAATGAGTTCCCCTAGCTCTTTTTCTACAAAACAACCCCTGCCGAAAACCAATGTGCCACTGATCTACAGTCTCGAACATTCACAGATATGCACAAATTTCTTTCAGTGGCCCATCTCAAATAACTAGGGTTGCCAGGTCACCTCGTCACTCTGGTGGGGAAATTTGGGAGGCGTTCCGGAGTTGGCCAGGGATGCCCCCAAGCCACGGCCACCCCTCTCCTTCCCCCTCCAGAGATTTAAAGGGCTTCAGCTGATCAGCTGGAGGGCCCTTTAAGTCTTTAAGCGGAGAGGGAGAGGGAGAGGGGCTGTCTCTGGCCACAGCTCTGCTTGCAAAAAGACCCCTTAAAGGGTCTTTTTGAGAGCAGGGTGTGTGTGGCACACGGGGCTGATTTCCAGCAGCAGATTGGAGCCCCCAGAAGTGGGGGAACTCCCACCCGAACCTGGGGGCTGTCAACCCTACAAATAACTAATCACTCAGTGACTTGAAGTGGGTGAGTCGGTATGTACCATCAGCAGAAGCAAGGAGCAGACTATGCTGTTTCAGGCCGCAGGTGGGAACTTCCGTGTCTGAACTTTGGGCAAGGAAGCTGAAAATAATCACGGGGTCGATTCCCAGGAGCAAGAAACTAATTGGAATGGAGGTTTTCAGGGCCAAACACCAACAATGAAATGTTCATGTTGAGCATTTGTTCTCAGTCATCCTTAGAGTAGACCCATCCACCTGCCTTCGGGACTCTGCTCTGAGGATACAGAGGAAAAGCAAGACTGGATGTTGGCTTTTGAGATGTCGTTCTTTGGAAAAGAAGCAAGTGGGTGCTGAGGAAAGTTGGCACCCACAGGAACTATGCTGGGACACTGAGCCCTCCTCAGCCCCCATCCCATTTCCCCCCGTGTCCAGTCAGATGCTTTCCAAAAGCCAGTGATCGACAGGGAAATAGACACAGAGAATTCCCCTTCGGTTTTCTCCCAGCAACCGGTGTTCAGTTCTGAACTGCCTCTGAAAATGGAAGCTCTGTTCAGCTATCATGGCTAATAGCTGTTGATAGACCACTCCTCCATGCAGTAGAGATGAGCACATGTTTATTATTCCAGCCTCAGAAAACTCCCCGTTTTTTTTTCTTTTTTCTTTTAAAAAACCGATTATGTTTGAGTTGATATAAACCCACTAGTGTTACGGTGCTCTCAGCTGTCTTTCTTGTCCTTTTAATAGGACCAGGAGACTGGAGGGGGGGGAATGGGGGGGTTGCTTTAGCAAAGGGGTGATTTCACTTCTGAGGGGAAACCCAAAAGTGGTGTCATGCTTCTCTAGGCATCGCTGGAAACCCTGTGATAGAACCATAGAGGTTTCCAGCAAGTCCAAGAGAGGACTGACATCACTTCCACCTTTTCCCCAGAAGTGACATCACCTCATCAAACCAACAGCCATTTTTTTGTTTTTGTTTTTTGCTCCAACTGCTGCTCTGAGTGGTGATGGTAGATGTGAGCTGGGGTCAGGGCGCCTTTGACCCTGTTCCCTCATCCGCTCTTCTCTGCTGACTGCTGCATGGAGTAGGAGTCCGGCTCTTATGTCAAGTCAAACCCTTGACTCCTCTGGGTCTGTAGTCTCCTGTGGCAAAGCACCAGATAGCAGCTTGAAAGAGAAGCATGTTGGCATGTAGCGCCCCGGGGAACTTTTCAATATATATAACCATATATATTTTGCACTCGGGAAATGCAGGCTTTCCCTCAAGCATCTGAAACTGTTTCTCTCGTACATCTCCCATTCATTTTAGCGTATCCTGGGGAAAAGGAAGTCTCTGGTGGGTTGTGCCCTTTGAGGCTGTTCAGTTCACTCTGCTGGTGGGTTGTGCCCTTTGAGGCTGTTCCGTTCAGTTCACGCCGGTGTTCTCGTTTTTATCTCTTTGATTTATCCGTGGGGCTTAGGCCGTTTTACATTGGATTTTGAACATCTCTTATCACGGTGAAGATAAAAGCTGTGATTTTTAAAAAAAAAACCAACAAACACACATTTCTCTGTCAATAAATTTTCTGCCAAGCTGATTCCCACATTGTAGACGCACCAGAAGACTCTTTGTGTAATGCTGGCATCAGCAGCCTTTCGGGTTTATATCGAGAAAAAAGCAATACACGTAGGAAACGTTTATACTTGGGAAATAGGAAGAGCTGTCGAAGGATTACAGATTATCTGCTCGATTGATCTTCTGGCTTGCCATCAATGCATTTTCTGCAGTAATCGGTAGATTTTTTTTAGTGATGTTGAAGGCATATTATTCACAACTTCCAATTTTATTCTTTAATTATTATCAACTAATATGGTACTATCGATGTAATGTAAGAAGAAGAGAGAGGCTTCTGATCTGAGGGGCTTACAACCACATTTGGGTTGAAGAAGCAACGATCACAGACAGGAATATGCCTATCAATCATTCTAGGAAAAGCTACCCATCATTATTGACACTTTCCACATTTTTTTCATTTGTATTGGAAACCTTAACAATATTTTAACCTGCACCTTGGCTTTCCTTCTCAGCTGCCTACTAATGTTTACAATATTTAGTCGACAAATCCGCTACAGCAATCTATTAAAATCCTATTGGCCATCTTAAAATGCCTCTAAGATGCTGCCTGTTGTGGTATGTGTGGAGATTCTCTAAGAAGAGGCATCCCCACATCTGGCCCACACAGTGGGAAATGCATCCTTTGAAAGGGTGTCTGCTGTGCTATATGTGGTCATTTTCTACCTTTGAAAGGGTGTCTGCTGTGCTATATGCACAACGAGGACACTCAGAAGAGACATTCCCCTTTCTGACACACAGAGTGGGAAATGTGTCCTTTGAGATGGTGCCTGCTGTGAAATGTCATTCTCTAAAGAAGAGGCATTTCCACTTCTGACACACGCAGTGGAGAATACCTGCTCCGAGATAATGTCTGATGTGATATGTGTGGTCATTCTCTAAGATATGTGTGGTCATTCCCCCTTCTGGCGCACACAGTGGGAAATGTGTCCTTTGACAGGGTGCCTGCTGTGTGGTCATTCTCTAAGAAGAAGCATTCCCCCTTCTGGCGCACACCTTTGACAGGGTGCCTGCTGTGTGGTCATTCTCTAAGAAGAGACATTCCCGCTTCTGGCACACACTGTGGGGAATACCTGCTCTAAGAGGGTGTCTGCTGGGGTATTTGTAGGCATTCTCTCTTCTCTCACATGTAGCAGGGAATATCTCCTTTTGTGCAATTTGCACTCTTGCTAAGAAAATGTAACGTTCCTTGTAATTTGTTATCTGGATATTTAGTCATATTCAATCTATATATATTTTGCCAGGAAATCTTTACAGTTTACTGGAATTGTTTGCACTATGTAAAAGATTTCTTGTAACAGTGGTGCTTAATTTTGTGGGTATGATCATTGTGTCTTTTGTAAATGACTCAGTCTTGTTAAGATATCATTACATTTACTGAGATTGATAACAATTTGCTTTCATGTAGTTAAAGACAATTGTTCTTCTTTTTGTGGTTTCTGGTACTCGGTACTCTTCATGGTTTTTAAAAGTGGTTTTTACATAGGTTTTTTTGCTCTTTTTTCCTTTGAGAGGGTGCCTGCTGGGATATGTGTAGTCATTCTCTAAGAACAGGCATTCCACCTTCCTGCACACACAGCAGGGAATGCCTCCTCTAAAAGTGTGTCTGCTGAGATATGTGTGGGCATTCTCAAGAAGAGGCATTCCCCCTTCTCACAGACACAGCTTCCTCCTGTAAGAGAATGTCTGCTGGGATATTTGTAGGCATTCCTTCTTATCCCACACAGAGCAGGGAATGCCTCCTTTGAGAGAGTATCTGCTGAGACATGTGGTCTTTTTCTAAGAAGAGGCATTCCCCCTTCTTGTGCACACAGCAGGAAATGCCTCCTCTAAGAGGGTGTCTGCTAGGATATTTGTAGGCATTCCCCCTTTTCTCACATATAGCACGGAATGCCTCCTTTGATAGGGCGTCCGCTGTGTTATGTCTGCTCATTCGCTCAGAAGAGGAATTCCCCTTCCCCCCCACACACACACAACAGGGAATGCCCCCTCTGTAAGGGCTTTTCTGCTGCAATAGAGTCTGACCACAGATTTTATGGTGTCTCTTCTGATCCTAGCTTCCAGTTACTTCTATCAGGTACCCTACCAGTGATATCCTCAAACCTGAAATGAAAGGGATATGATTTAGCCCAGACTAGCCTGGTCTTGTCAGAGCTTGGGAGCTGAGCAGGGTCAGCCAGAGTCAGTACTTGGATGGCAGACCACCGAGGAAAACCAGGGGAAAGCGATGGCAAACCAACTCTGTTCATATTTTCCCTGGTATGCCCCATGGGTGGGGTTGCCCTGAGCTGGTAGCAACTGGACAGCATCATCATCATCATCATCTTCTTCTTCTTCTTTTTCTCCACCACCACCCCACTGTTAAATCCTAATCAAGGGCCCAGTTTCTCTCTGTTTACTGTGTTTGTTGTGTGGGTAATGATGGGATTTCAGCGTGGGCCTGGCACCCATACTGCGCCTGGCTGATTTGCCGGTCTCAGCCTTCCTTCTTGGCTGCCTACTAATTTTCTAAAAGAGGCTGTATTTTTAGGCCTGGTTTGTGTAGCAGGGCGCTCTGACGACTCCAAAACAATCAACCGCCAGCATTCCAGAGGCCCATGGAATACGTGCTGGATGGCTCCGCTGCATGTATCCATCGGAGCAGCAGCGCAGCCAGATGTACGCAGCCTCTAAGGTGCATGCCAGGCGGTGTTAGTAAAACCCTCGCTACCGAGAACTACTCCTTACACAAAATAGGGGCAGCGCTGTGCTAGGAAACGCAGCGGCCAGCTCCAAGGCATTCCTTCCGTCTCCGGGCTGCCTCTTTCATTTAGAAGAATCTGCTTTTAGATTCTCTTGGGGCGGTCAGGATGCCGCGGTTGCAGAATCCAAGCCGACGTGGGTGAAGGAGGGGAAGACAATGGCTTGCAAGAAATCAGCCACCTTTTCCTCAGCAGCTGCAGATTTTTTCAAAAAAGAAAAGAAAAGAGGAATTGCTAAAAATGCACATGGGGGGAAAGAGAAAGTATGCAAGGCTGCCAGGCCATTTCCATGCCCCGGAAATCCTCACCACTGTTGTTTCCTCCCAGTTTTTGAAAAATGTGCTAGAAACCACCACCCCCTTTCTAGTGCTTTGCTCAGAAGGCTCGAATGTAGAAATACCAGAGTAAACATTCTGGTCCCGTTAAGTACGTTGGTCCCTGACTATCTAGGATCTTAAAGGTCAAGACCAAAAACTTGAACTGAATTACACTTGATATCCAGATTGCATAGATATTGGAGAAAATGGCTGCTTTGGAGGGTGGGCCTCTGTGGCATTATGCCCCACTGAGGTTGTCCCCTCTCCAGGTTCCACCCCCAAATCTCCAGGAATTTCTTAATCCAGAGTTGGCAACCGCAGGCACTGGCACAAAGAAACAGAGCAAGCTTCAGGACTGTGAAGGGAGCTGGTCCCAAATTGCCCTGTGTCCCGGTCCAGAGGTCTCGGGACTCCGCCCACACACACACCCCCCGGATGACAGACTCACCCAGGGCATCCCAAACGCAGACGAAACTAACACCCAGATGGGCACTGAAGCCCGGACAACACAGCACCCCAGCCGCTGCCGCCTCTACCCGAGAGGCACAACAATGGCTCCGAGGAACTGCACAGGGCAGCGGCAATGCAGGCACCGCCATGGAGAGGCTGACAACCGGCACACAGCCCCAGAGCACCCCACACGCTGGCACCGGCGGAGCAGCCCCCGGGCCGACAGAACCGTCGCCGGCCCAGCTCCAGCCACGCCCTAGACGCCAGGGTAGTATCCAGGCTTATTACAGGGGTGGGGCTGGGAGGACGGGGGAAGCGGCGGGGGAAGAGGGGGGTGGGAGCCGGGAAAGAAATGAAAGAAGGGGAAAGCGAAGGGGCCGGGCAGGAGTAGAAATGTGCGAAGGTGAGGACAGAGAGAGGGCAAGAGTGAGCCAACAGAAAGCACCTTGCACGATGGTAGAGGGACCTATGGGGTGAGATCAACCCCGTCCCCTGCTCATCTGAGGCCCCAACACTCTCCCCACCTTCAGCGTCCCAACTCCCAGGACCGACAACTCCGCCTCGGGAGGACATGCCACGGTCATGGGAGGCGCTGCTCCAGGGGCGCAGGGTGAGCACGACACCCTGGTCCCATCGTGACGCATAGGGCTGCCATTTCTGGGTTGGGCAATACCTGGAGATTTGGGGAGGTGGAGCCTGGGGAAGGCGGGGTTTGGGGAGGGGAGGGACCTCAGCAGGGTACAATGCCATAGAGTCCGCCTTTCACAGCAGCCATTTTCTCCATGCAAACTGATCTCTGTCACCTGGAGATCAGTTGTAATCTCATGATATCTCCAGCCACCAACTGGAGGCTGTTATACAAAAGATACAAAAGATCAAACTGTGCATAAATAACAAAAAATGTATATTCAATATACAATGAGTATGCTAATCTAAACCTATATAAAGAGTGTCATTTTTCAGAAATACAATATGATAGTCAGAAACTCAACAATACACGGTCCAAATATACAAACAATCCTATTAATCCACCTTCAGAAATAGTCCAAGTCAAATTCCTCAAACAGTGAAAAGTCCAAATATAGATGTTTATGATTCCTCTTTGAAAAACTCATCTCGCCGCTGGTGTATCCACTTAACGGCCCGGCTTCCACTTTGCTTCCTCAAAAGTGGATCACCAAAACCGCTCTATCACACACACACAAAAAAAAACCTGTTTCTGAAGGTGGATTGATAGGACTGCTTGTGTATTTGGACCATGTATTTTTGAGATTCTATCGTATTGTATCTTTGGAAAATCTACGCTATTTATATAGGTTTAGATTATCATACTCATTGTTATGTTGAATATATATTTTCCATTATTTGTGCCCGGTTTGATATTTTGTACCTTTTGTATAACTTACTCCCTTCCGTGCTTCTCTGCCGTTTGGGTTTCTTACCAACTGGCGGCTGGCGACCCTAGCACTGATGCCACCCTCACTTCCTGTGTTTGTGGGCAGGAAATCATCCTTCCTTGGGTCCACGTCAGGTCCCACAAAGGCATGATCTCGCACACGAGGCTCCGTCCGCAGGGGGTGTGGGACGGGAGGGAAATCCAGCCGCACCGGCTGCAAAATTAGTAATAACCATCTATACTGTTGCCTGGGAACTGCGGGGAGTTAATAGAAAAAGCGAATTTTTTCTGGGAATATACAGCTCCCGCAGTGATGTAATGACCGCCCCATATGTCAAGCAGGCGGCAAGCGAGAAACAATTACTGTTTTCTGTAGATAGCTCCTCGCTCTCACTATTACAATCTGCCCCCTTTCTTCAAGGCCTCTTTTCAGGGTCAGCGTTTCCCATGTCAGGAAGACACTTCTTCTCTGCAGGAAATTAAAGGCAAGATGCTATTGATTAGCTAATTAGCCAGATTTTCTTTTGAAAGCTTATCAGTAATATCAAGGAAGTCCCATGAAGTATAGCCGGATCCGTCTCCCTCTACACAGTGAATCTTTTCGAAGATTGAAGGAGGGGGATACAATTGAAAGTCAGGAGATCGAGTTGTTGTTGTTCTCATTTCAGTTCTGGAATTGTCCTTTGCTTCGCCCTGACCTGGACAGCCCAAGTTAGCCATGTCTCATTGGCTCTTGGAAGCTTAGCAGGGTCGACTGTGGTGTCAAACTCCTAGACAAATTCCCAACAACATTCACTCTGGAGAATAAGTTTATTGAGATATTGATAGGATCCAGCCTGTACACCTGCTGTGTTAGAACTAAGATTAAATGTGAGAAGCAATAGCTATACATGGTTCAAGCAAGGGCCCTAAAAGGTTCAGAACCAATCACCCCTTGGGATTTCACCCACCAAATGTAACTGCCAGCCAGCACCCTTTCAGTGCCACACACACACCCCCAACATGTAAAACAAAGGCACGCGTGGAAAGATGAGACTCAAGGACACTAAAGGTTCTCAGAGGTGATAAGGTATCTGGCACATCAAAGCAACCTAGGAAGCAAAAGTATTTTGGCTCTACATTCTCCCCCTCCCTGGTTACTATGGCAAAGGAGCTGTAAAATGTAAAATGAACGGCAATTTTGACATTTGGATGGAAGTCCAGGGTTGCTGTGCAGAGGCAGGCAATGGAAAACCACCTCTGCTCACATCAGCCCTGGTCTGGATGGCCTAGGCTAGCCCCATCTCATCAGAATCTCAGAAGCTAAGCAGGATCTCTCCTGGTTAGTCCTTGGATGGGAGACCACCGAGGAAGTCAAAGGCAGGCAATGGCAAACCACCTCTGAATGTATTTTGCCTTGAAAACCCTACAGGGCTGCCTTAAGTCGGCTGTGACGTGACAGCATTTTCTGTCACCACCGATTGCTTAGGAGTGAACACCATATTCCAGCATCGAAGCACTTATCATAAATACGTCACAGGTAGCAGCGCCAGTCATTTCATTGCTTTAGAGCCATGGTATAAGAGGAAAAGATGTTTCCACCTGGGAGTGGCGAAGGGAGGGACAAAGGCATGGTGTAACCCGACCAAGTCAGATCTCGGAAGTTGTACAGGGTCGGTACTTGGAAGGGAGACCACCGAGGAAGACCCTGTAGAGGAAGGTAATGGTAAACCACCTCTGAATGTCTCTTGTCTTGAAAGCCCCATGGCGGGTTGCCATAAATTGGCTGCAACTCGATGTGACTGCCCACCACCATTTTACCCTGACCTGGGTGGCCCATGGTAGGTCAACCTTGCTAGATCTTAGAAGCTAAGCAGGGTCGGTACTTGGATGGGAGACCAGCAAGGAAGACCCTGTGAAGGAAGGTCAACCACCTCTGCTCCTCACTTGCCTTGAAAGCCCCCATGCTGTGGTCGTCATAAGTCACTTGCGACTTGATGGTAACTTCTGTACGCATGTATGGGAGTGGTGAGCCTTATTTGAGAAGGACCTGTGAAAGCTCCAGGAAATGCTTCCACCTGGTTGCGACAAAACTAAATTTGAAATGATGCATGGAGGCACCAGAAGATACTTCCGCCTGGGAGGAAAGAACATCATTCTGATGTGTGGCTTGGCAACACCAGGTCCTGCAGTGTGCGGAAGCATCAAAAGACGCTTCCACTCGGGAGTGGAGAGCGTCATTCTGAAATGACCCATGGAAGCACAACACATTTGACCTTGCTAAAGAGCTCTCGCCCACACCGTGTGCCCAGCTGGATACAGTTCCCTTTTTCTTCCTTCTCTGATGTAGAAGGCACATCATTGGTGGCTCACGGAGCACAAAGAAAGTGTCATATTATTTCAAAGAAGCGTCGCAGCTGCCAAACTTGCAAGAGAAATGCGATGACTCTGAGAAATTTTATAATTGCCTGTGACAAGGATTCAATAAAACGGCACCCTCTCTGCCGAGCTCTTTCTGCGGATGATATAGATCTTGTTAAGCTCTCTGTGCGTGTGGCTGCCGCCATTCATCATTGGATATTGCGCTAATGTGCAATAGCGATGATTCACAATGGGATTCTTCTGTGTGGACAAGCCGGTCCGGTTGCAAATTATTGGAGTTGCTCAACAATATTGCAATATCCAATGACGTGTGGATGTGGCCTGCAGTGTTCCCTCTAAACTGAGTTTTTTAGCCTCTGGCTCACACGTTTTTGTCTTGGCTCAGGAAGGATGGCTCCAGAGCGAACTAATTTATGCAGTAGCCAAATCACTCACTTACAACTTTGATGCCGGTAGCTCACAAAGTAACATTTTTGCTCAAGACTCCACAGCTTAGAGGGAGCATTGGTGGCCTGTTATATGTGTTGAGAAGGGAAGCGTATTTATGGAAGCCGTTTTCTCACGCATAGTGTGCTGACTGACTTACAGAACTCCACACGTGGGAATCTTGCACATGCATTGAAACAGTGTGCTAGCAAACGTGGCTCCACATCATTCAAGGCTTATCATGTGACTTAGGCATTATTTCTTGTCGTCTTACCCTGCTTTTCTACACAAATGGTCTCCCGACAGGTATAAAACGAATGTAAATCTCAATTAAAATATCCTTTCAGTGAGCTTTCAATGCTCTTCAGCTTTTTCTTTTTCCTCTGGCATACGTCTGACTTCCCCGTCTGTAATATGTGTGTAATAATAGGGTCCTACCGTACAGGGTTGTTGGAAACAGTACAGAGATAATGAATGCAACGCCCTTCGGGCTTTTGAGCGACATTAACGGGATTACTGAACCAGAATTTAAAAGCTAACGTCTTTTTATTCGAGCACAAACATTTGCTGAATCCATGGGGTGCATTATGATTATAAGGGGACAGGAATCCCCGCCCCCCCCCCACGTTAGTGTAAAATTCATACTGTTCTCTCACTCTCTTTTGCAGACAGACTAGAGAGCAGGAAACTCCTCCAGACTTCTTTTATTTCTCAGACTACGAAAGACATAATGCTGAAATAGCAGCATTCCATCTGGACAGGTAAGACTATGACATAGAACTGTTTTGTAAAAAAAAATATCAACGAATTCAGATTCGTTGGCGAATTTGAGTCATTGGGGGGTGCTATTTTATGACTCCAGTTTCAATCAGTGCACGGCATGCACCATATGCTTAATGCCCATGGGCAGTCCCACCGTGCGGATCAAAAATACGCAGAATGGGGCCATCTAGGACTATGCTCCTGCAAACCTCCCACAATTGCTGGGGAGGGGGGAAATCTAGAAAAATTTTTAAAAGGGGGACACCGAAACAAAATAGTTCTAAGGTATCAAGATCTTGTGAGGCCATTTTTTCAAGATCATGGCGGCCATCTTGGGTGGCCTAAGCAACCCGCAAGGAAAGTTGCTGGTGTTTGGCATGCCCGAGGCAACCTAAAATGGCTGCCAGAACCCACAAGCATAACTGATGAGATTCTGGTCATTGTTTGTTCCATTTTGAAAACGAAGGAGGTGACTGGGGGTGGGGGAGTGGAGAAGGAGTGGACAGGCGGGGTGGGGGAGGAAGATGAATGGAGCGAAGCCTTGAGTGAGCAAGGGAAAAGCGGAGCCAGAACTAGGGTTGCCAACTCGGTGAGGAAACTCCTGGGGTTTTAGGGGTGGAACCTGGGGACGACAGGGTTTGGGGAGGGGAAGGATGTCAACTGGGTATAATGCCACAGCATCTACTCATTTTCAGCTGTTTTCTTCAGGGGAACTGATCTCTGTTGTCTGGAGATCGGTTTCAAATCTGGGAGATCTCCAGGCCTCACAGGGAGGCTGGCAACCAGTGCTCCCTCTAAGCTGAATTAGTGTGAGCCAGCTCACAGTTTTTTAACCTCCAGCTCACAGATTTTTGTCTCAGCTCAGGAAGGATGGCTCCAGAGCAAACTGATTTATACAGTAGCCAAATCGCTCGCTCCCAACTTTAATGCCAGTGGCTCACAAAGTAGAATTTTTGCTCACAAGACTCCACTGCGTTGCTGTCAACCCTAGCTAGAACAGGGGGAGCTGGGGGGAGGAGATCCCCATTCCTTTAAGTCCTTCACATGGAGAACTGTGTTATTTTTAACCAACCCATTATGTTCAAGGAGGCTGGGGTGGCATTTGGGTTGTCAACCTCCCTGTGGTGGTTGGAGACTATACCCGATCTCCAGGCAACAGGGATCAGATCACTTGGAGAAAATGGGTGCGGTCAGATGGTGTGCTGGGAGCTGTTTAAATTGTTCCAGCCCTGATGCAGTCTTTTTTAACCTGGAGAATCGTGATCATACTCACCTCCTTGCTCCGGATCACTGCGCAATCACATCGCTCTCTGCCATCCACACGCGGGAGCGTGCGTCACTTTTGGGTTTTTTTATCTCTCTCAGTTTGGGCATGCACACAGCCATCTGTAGAACTAAAATTTTCACGCGTGCGCAGAACAGCAATTTCCACTTCAACCCGACTGCTGTAACACTTCCCATTAAACTTTAAAGGAACACTTCCCTTTAAACGTTTACCCCGAAAATGGCCTCCGTGAGATCCCAAACTCGTCTAAATGCTAAAACTAGGCACCGTTGAAACATTGTTTTTAATAACACGGTGGTGGACCTCCGCCTATGCGCACACCGCCAATGCTTTTTTTAAAATGGTGGGCGAAAAGCGGAAGCCTCGTGCAGTTTTCGAGCGGGGAGGGAGTTTAAACTGGAAGTGGCTCGACACCGGAGGAGCGATCACACAGGGGGAAAATGCGGCTGGAACCAGAGAATCAGGAAAACACCACTTGGGGACCTGGTATCAAAATACTCCAGGTTAAAGCAGTTTTGAGCCGGAAAGCAACGGCTGGGGACGGGAGGCAGATGTTGACCGTGTGATCGCGCAGATAAAATCCATTTCTGAGGCGGGCCGAAAACAGACTAAACGGCCCGTCTGACCGCACCCATTGAGAGGTGGTTGGCCATTGCCTGCCTCTCCATAGCAACCCTGGACTTCCTTGGTGGTCTCTCATCCCAGTACTAACCAGGGCTAAACCTGCTTAGCTTGCGAGATCTGGTGAGATTGGGCCAGCCTGGGCCATCCAGGTCGGGGCATGAGGTCTAGTTACCTTGTTTAGAAACAAGCAATCCCCAGATCCTGGGTCTTGAGCTGTTTCCAAATCAAAGACCTGGGGCCAAAAAAGGTGCATGAGAGGTTATCAATATTCTCAGAGGCTAAATCAGGACATGACAAAGTGTGGGGAGGTTTTGTCACTTTATAAACCCCTCTGTATTGCTTTTCTTTCCCCCCTGCAGAATCCTGGATTTTCGCCGTGTCCCGCCTGTGGCCGGTAGATTGGTTAACATGACAAGAGAGATACGGGACGTTACTCGGGACAAGAAGCTATGGAGGACGTTTTTCATCTCTCCAGGTATGGCCATAAACCTTCCTCTGGTTTCCTTGCTATGAAAACTGGAGGACGGAAAAGGGGGTGGGCTTCTTCTTTGAGAATCACCTAAACTGGGTTGACCCTTTCCGCTAAATCCTGAGGGTTGGATCTCTCAGATCCATTCTGACAGCGGTGATGCTTTCCTCCCGTGTAAGACGCCTTCCCCTGACTCAAGAAAGCTTGCGAGAAACTCGCCTCTCAGTAAGCTGTTGTCTGTGGCCGGTGGGATTCCTGATTTATCTACAGTATTCTCACGCTGTTTTTCAACCCTAATCATTCTCGGAGCAAGTCACGATAATAAAATCACTCAGTGGGTAGATAGTATAGTTCCAATGGTGGTGGAGGCCTTTGGGGAGTTTCTGTTGGAAATATTACCTCATGAACACGCTTTCCTTTTCTTTTATATATTCTGATTGCTTACGTTTCACAAGGAGACTCCATCTTGAATCTAGACTCCAATTTTGGGGCTGTCCCCTGTGTTTTTGTTATCTATGGGACCTCAAGCTGCAGGGCTGTCTCTTGATCGAGCATTGGAGGCCTTGGATCATCCATTGGCCCTTACTAGAAGTCGTAGAGTGTGCTCTAGGATATTTGGGGGGTATTGTTCCTCCTGCTGCACATCCATCTTGTTTTTATCAGTTGTAAAAGGTAAAGGTTCCCTTGTTCGAAAGCCAGTCGAGTCCGACTCTAGGGTTGCGGTGCTCATCTCCATTTCAAAGCCGAAGAGCCAGCGCTGTCCAAAGACGTTTCCGTGGTCATGTGGCTGGCATGACTAAACACCAAGGCGCACGGAACGCTGTTACCTTCCCACCAAAGTGGTACCTATTTATCTAGAAGAAGAAGAAGAGATTGGATTTATACCCCGCCCTTCACTCGGAGTCTCAGAGCGGCTCACAAACTCCTTTCCCTTCCCCTCCCCACAACAGACACCCTGTGAGGTGGGTGGGGCTGAGAGAACTCTGACACAAACTGCTCTTTTTCAAGGACAGCTGTGCCAGAGCTTGTGACTGACCCAAGGTCACATCAGCAGGTTTAAGTGGAGGAGTGGGGAATCAAACCCGGGTCTCCCAGATTAGAGTCCGCACACTTAACCACTACACCAAACTGGCTCTACTTGCAATTTCTTGCTTTCGAACTGCTAGGTTGGCAGGAGCTGGAACTAGAGATGGGAGCTCACTCCATCGTGCAGCATCCGGGTTTCGAACTGCTGAACTACCGACCTTCCACAGCCTGCAGTTCAGCGTTTATCAGTTGACCATCCCCAAATATTGGAGATTTTTTCTTTTGGCTAGATCAAATGCTTTTCCCTCCACTGTTTTCTCGGGTAGAGTGGCTTATTCAGACTGAGCAGCGGTCCCCAACTTTTCCAAGCTTATGGGCACATCTGGAATTTTGAAAGGAGGTGGTGAGCAGCAGCCTAAAATGGCTGCCGCAGGAGGCAGGGCCAAACCTAAAATGGCTGACACAGGAGGGGGAGCTGAATGGAATTCCTCCCTCCTGACACCTCCTGGGGAGAAGGAAATCCTGAAGGGGAAATGGAACAACATACAGACTTAACAGAAGCTCAGGTGCCTCCCAGTCCTCCCAGTCCAGCAGTGGAGAACCCTTTCATTTGAATAACAATAACAAACACTGCCTTACGTTTCCTGCAAAGCTTGGAAGGTGCCAAGGAAAGTATTGGTGGACATCATATTGCGCAAGGGCACCACATTGGGGAATCCTGAGATAGACTGTGCCCTTGTGGATCTGGTGCAGTTGAAACATTGACTCATATCTTCTTCGATTGCACGCTGGTGGCACCTTTGAGAGATTTCTAGATTCAGACAGTGTTCACTTCAGGTGCTTCTGCTATTCCCCCATTCTTTTTTGCAAGCTGACATCCTGAACACTATAATCTGATGTCACTCATTAGAGGCAACATAAGAATTACTTGAGGTGCATACAAACAAAAATTATGTGCACCCCATGGCACAGATTGTATGTGTGGCTTAGAGGAGCAACGGGCCAAGCAAGGCAAAATGGTCGCCCTATATTTATTATTTATTTATTTATTTATTAAATTAGTTTTACTAGGCTACCCTTCCCTACAAGTAGGGCTCAGGGCAGCTTACAACAGAATAGCATACAATAAATGACTTAAATTAAAACCAACATTAAAACTACCCCAAAACAGATCAGTAAATAAAACAGTGTGCAGTCCAAGATGGCAGGGAAAAATTCAGCCCCCCAGCCTCCCGGGTGGGCAGGGTTTGCAAGGGATGTAGACATGTTATGGCGAATGAGTGTACAATAGAGGCAGTGGTTGTGGGACCCTTGCCCTGTACACATGCGCACGACCTACAAAAAAGACAGCACGACTTCCAAAAAAGACAGCAAGGAATCAGCCACTGTTATAGAGGCCCATGAGGGTTGCCAGGTCCGATGTCTGCACTGGCAGGGGGTGGGAGGGAACTTTCCGGGAGCATGGCGGAGCGACATGATGCACTGACGTCATGCGGTCTTAGTAGTGGTGGCTTATGGAGGTACTGTGAGAGGCATAGATGGGTCAAGTCCCCTCACCACTAGGTGCCTTGTTGATACTGATGTCTCTCTGGGTCTGCAGGAACAGCTGTCAGATGAACTGGCCATTTATCTTACAGGGAAATCTCCTGGTGAGCCACTCCCCTGGAGGGTGCTGGCAGCCAGGACAAAGCAGAGCCAAGGCCCAGCAACTTTTACCAATGCCTCCAGGGCCACTTTCCTCAGACCCTGCATCAGCCATGCCAGTGGACGTCAGCGCCTCCTGCACTGCCACCAGTTTGCAGGAAGCTGCAATGGGTGAGCTAATGCCCCGTTTGCCCGACTGAGCTAAGTGGCCCTGTAGCACTGGCTCGTACCACCACAATGGTCACTCCACTAGGCTTGCTCCAAGTCCACTCCTGGTGGCTGTGGAGAAATATCTCAACCCTCGGTACCCGCCAGGCTTATGTTTTGCAGCCAAATGCTCCCGGGCCCTGCTGTTTAGGCAGCCAGGCCTTGTTTTAGTCTCAAGTCGGGGAAATCAGTGAGGTCAATGGATTTGGCACATCCTCTTGTTGTTCTCTTTCTTGTCTCTCTCTTCCTGTCTCGCCCTCCGGCCCTCTCCTACTTCCTCTCCCTCTCCAGCTTTCTTCCTCTGTCCCCCTCCTCCCTCTCCCTTGGTCTCCCTCTCTCTTTGTCTGTCCATCTCCTTCGCCCTCTCCCTCTCCTCCCTCTCCCCAGTCTCTTTACCTTGCTTTCCTTCTCCCTCCCTCTCTCCTTCTGTCCCTCTTCTTCTCCCTCTTTCTCTCCCTCCCTCTGTCCCTCTCCCCCCTCCTTCTCCTTCTCCTTTGTCCTTCCTCTCTCTCCCCATTGCTCTCCTTCTCACTCCCTCTGACCCTCTTCTTCTTCCCCTGTCCCTCTCCTTTTCCCTACTCTATCTCCCCACTCTGTATCCCTCCCCCTCTTTCTCCTTCCTCTCTCCCTTCCTCCTCTCTCCCTCGCTCTCCTCTCCCTCTATCCCTCTCGCTCTCCCCCTTCATCCCTTTCCCTCCCCATTGCTCTCCTTCTTCCTCCCTCTGACCCTCTTCTTCTCCTTCTGTCCCTCTACTTTTCCCTCTCTCTCTATCTCCTCCCTCCCTGTCCCTCCTCCTCATTCTCCTTCCTCTCTCCTTCCCTCTCCTCTTCCTCCTTCTCCCTCTCTCGCCTCCTTTCTCAATTTCTTTTGCCTCTCTCCCTGGTTTCTTCCATAAGCCCCAAATTATACCGTCCGTTGTTCCCAGTCTACCTTCCTAGCAGTGGAACTCTTCACCTTCCGTTTTCCTCCTTGCTCATTCTGCTGTTGTATTTAAATACCTGATTAAGGACTCAGGTAATCTTCCACCTTACCCTTCCCAGTGCTTCTTTCCTTCCATCCCTTCCCTCTTCTCCAACCGACAGGTCCCCAAGGTAGCCAGCCCAGATTGGAAATGCAGTTCCGTTCAAAATGAAAACAATAAAGCTATCCAGTTCAGCAATTAAAAAGCAGGAGACGGCATTGCTCGTACCTCTCCCATCTGTGCCATTTCTACAAAGTCACATAAGAGAGCCTTCAGTCAGTGAAAGCAAGGAAAGCGGTAGCCTGATCTTCCGCCTGCAGTTCTACAGAGATGAAATGTTACAAGCAAAACTCCCCAATGGCCTTAACTCCAACCCCAGGGTCTCTGAAATGAGGGGACCGGAGACTTGGGGAACAAAATTCCAGAAGCCTTATCACCAGTGTTCCCTCTAAGCTGTGTTAGTGTGAGCTAGCTTACAGTTTTTTAGCCTCTGGCTCAGTTTTTTATCTTAGCTCAGGAAGGATGTCTCCAGAGCAAACTAATTTATGCAGTAGCCAAATCGCTCACTCACAACTTTAATGTCAGTAGCTCACAAAGTAGATTTTTTGCTCACAAGACTCCACAGCTTAGAGGGAGCATTGCGTATCACACTGAGACCTGAAATGCCAGGCAAAGGATCCCAAATGGGACGAGGCCATGGCTCAATAGTAGAGCCTCTGCTTGGCACACAGAAGGACCCAGGGTCAATCCCTGGCATCTTGGGTTAAAAAAGGGATCAGGTAGCAGGTGATGTGAAAGATCTCTACCTGAGTCCTTGGAGAGCGGCTGCCAGTCAGAGTAGACAACACTGACATCAATATACCGATGATCTGATTCAGTAGCAGGCGGCTTCTTATGAGTGTAGTGAGCCGGTGAGTCTTATTTTAGACTAGGAAAAAGGCTCATTGTGGAAATAAATACAACGATCTCTAGAAAGAGGCTCTGGGTGGATGCCCCGGCCTTGAACACTCAGTGTCAATTTGCTGTGGCGACTTCAGCAGGGTATAATGACACTGAGTCCACCATTTTATCCAGAGGAACTGATCTCTACTACCTAAAGAACAGTTGTAATTTTGAGTGATCTCCAGCCCTCACCTGGAGATTGGCAACAATGGTTCCCCAGAAGGGAATGGTTGGTTTGGAGGGTGGAGTTTATGGCTTTGTACCTGTCCGAGGTCCCACGCCTCTTGAAACCTCACCCTCTCCAGGATCCATCCCTCACATCTCCAGGAATTTCCCACCTGGAGTTGGCAACCCTGTCTCCTTCCCAGCCAATCATCAACCTACCTTTATTTCCCCCCCACTCTTCAACTTTCCACCCCCACACACACCTACAGCCTTCCCCTGCTCTGAAGGCCCTGACTGCTACACCACATTGGCTGTCATACGGGGCCACCTCAGCAGCATATAAGGATACAGAGCCCACCATTTTCTCCAGGGGAACTGATCTCTGCCATCTGGAAAGCAGTTGTAATTCTGAGTGATCTCCAGCCCTCACCTGGAGATTGGACACATTTTACCTCAGAACAGCAAACTGTTTAGAATGTTAGAGGCAAAAGCCAGTCAAATCGCATGTACAAATGACCTCTGTGTTCCGAGGCAAAGGCCAATGAGGCTGCATATGCAAATAACCTCTGTGTTCTGACTGGCTATGGGGGGGGGGACAGCAAACTGTTTAGAATGTTGGAGGCGAGACTCAAGGTATGCAGCCAGTGGATAGGGACAGATTCTGAGTGACACACCAGGGCGCCAACCAATTCCGGAGCGTGTGGAATGTTCTAGAGAAGTGACACCACCATTTGTCTTTTATATATAAGGGAGAGCCCCTCAATGACCGGCACACTGTAACATGCTTGCAACTCTTTGCGTTTTGACCGATGTAAGCCCAAGGGCAGGGCTTATGTCTTTTATTTTGTTTCGTTCATGGATCAACTTGATGTACACGTTTTGAAAGAATAACATTGTGCCCATTCCTTCCCCCACCCCACCCCATACCAGATAAAATATTTTCCCTGTGCTAACGCTGAGCTACTCTTGCAAGACTTCGAGCGAGAAAATGTCAACTTGAACAGAAACGGGAGGGGGTTTCATTGGTGACCGGTGCCCCCTCAAGGGTTTTTGCTGTCAGTGCACCCACCCTGGTGCCCACCCCTCACCACCCAGGAGCTGGAGGAGATCCAGTCCGTTACTCATTTGCTGCCCCTGCTGTGCTGAGATAGATCAAGATGTCAAGCAAGAGTCCAGTAGCACCTTAAACAAAATTTGTGGCAGGATATGAGTTTGCATGAGTCACTGCTCACTTCTTCAGATACAGCTAGAATGTGAATCCATCTGTCCTTATATCTTTGAGAGTGGAGTGATTTCAGATGCCAAATGACAATAGCAAGTGAATGACAAATAGCAGGTGTGATTGGATTAAGTGTGATATTCAGAGGGGTAGTAGATGTGGAAAAATCAGCATTGGTAAATTACTTATGTCCCTTTAATCTCAGTGGGGGAACATTTTAGTCATCCAGACATTCAGTTGCTGGCCTTAGAGTAGCAGGTTTCTTGCAAAGGAATTTCAAAGGGAGATTAGAAAGAGAGACTGCTGAATTGCAACTGATAATGAAGCTCAAGACGATGCATCCTCCTGGACTGAATCAAGACGTAGGTTTCCTGTCTAATTACCATGGCTGATTTCTCCATGCCTGCTACCTCTCTGGATATCACACCTAATCCAATTATGCCTGCTATTGTCATTCATCTGCTATTCACCAGGCAGTAATAACTGCTGGGGGTTTTTTGGGGGGGGCACAGAAAGTAGATCATGCCCACATCCATGCCTCCCTCTTAAGCAAAGCCTAATTTACAGTTATTAAAACCTCCTAATTGGATTCATCTCACTAAAAAAAATGCGGACAGATGCAGATAAAGGCTGAACTTCTTTCTGTGTATGTCTAGAATTGTATGTTCAGAGAAGAGCCTCTGATCATCACGGACAGCAAATTTTCTCTTGTTTTAAGCTTCTCCATTGCTTCAGCAGTTCAGTTTGGAGCTTAGGACACATCTCAGGGGCCATTTTTAAAAAAGGGGGGATGAGTTGGCAAGGCTCACTGTGCCTTTAGGCATGGCAGAGATTCAGAAGGTGTTTCGTTTCCTGGGCTGGGCAGATCGTGGTAGGAAAATTTTCATGGGCTCATCCAGGGGTTCCCCCCCTTTTTGAGCTTGCAGGCACCTGCAGAATGGCTGCCGCAAAATGGCTGCCGTAGGAGGCTTAGCCAGCCAAGCAGATGATCTGCCACCAAGCCTCAGCCCCTACCACATCATTTGCAAAGGTGGGCCCCAGCCAGTGGTCCCTCTAAGCTGAGTTAGTGTGAGCCAGCTCACAGTTTTTTAGCCTCTGGCTCACACATTTTTGTCTTAGCTCAGGGAGGAAGGCTCCAGAGCAAACTAAATCGCTCATTCACAGCTTGAATGCCAGTAGCTCACAAAATAGGATTTTTGCTTTGTATTACCCATCGTTCAAATTGATTCCAACAAGCAAATGGAACAAAGGATGCAGCCTTTATTCAGCTCACAAAAAATAAATAGTAATACTTTTCCACCCACCCTGTAACCTGTATTGGGTGGGAAGTCTCCTCCAGCCGTTAGGAAGTCCAAAAAAACCCCTGAGCTGGAGTGAAGAAGCCTTTTCTGTAGCTGCCGTGGTACCCAGAGACCTCTCCCTCTCCTGTATTGTATTCCCGCCACCAGGTGCTCTTCATCTGGGTAGAATTTAACCCCCTGCTGCCCTGAGACTGCCATTCACGTGGAGAAGGGCTGTGTGGCTCACCACCTGCCTCCTCTACTTACAGTGGTCTTCTGCCGTTTTTCCACTACATGCTCACAAGACTCCACAGCTTACAGGGAGCAAGATTCAAAAAGGGAGAGGGAGTGAGGGACCTCAGACAGTCAGGGGACAGGGTTAATGTCACCCTGAGCATCCCTCTGCCAGCACGCTGCGGACTTCTTTTCTCCCTCTCTGCCGTCTTTCTGTCTCTCTCGTCAGCGTCCCACTTTGTTCCACAGCACACTCCTCCTCCCCGGCCCCTTCTCCACCCTGCCTTTTATCTCCCCACCCTGCTCCCAGGACCAGCCAGCCGCCCTCCGGCTTGGGCCACGCCCTCCATTATCTATTGAGACACCGGTGGGGCATCTCCGGGGCGAATGCTGGTACTCTGGCAGCAGCTCTGGCGGCCTCTGGGCTGCGCCGCCGGCACCACTCTGCAGCGGTACTTGTTGCTCTGTGTCTGTTCTCGGCTCGCCGGACAAGCCGCCACCGCCCCTTTCTTCTATGGGGCTGCTCCATGGACCCCGGTCCTATCTCTGGGCTCGGCCTACACAGCACGCTGCAGGAGGGGTCCCCGCCTGGTGAGTCATGCCTCTGATGTCTTGCGGGGTCTGTCGGGGTCCCTGGGGCCCGGTCCGCATGGTCCGCACAGCCCACGACCTCCGGAGCGGGACAGGTTTTAACAAAAAAATAAACCAAACTATTGTACTTTGTGACACAAGTCAATGACGATACAAAGCTGCCTTTGGCCAGGTCAGGTCACTGGCCCATCCAGCTCCACACTGTCCACTCAGGCAGGCAACGGCTGCCCAGGGCCTTCCGCCTTCCCTGTCCCTTGCCAGCAGAGATCCTCTAACTGGAGGTTGACCCCGGGGCCCTGTGCATGCAAAACACATGCTCTGCCACTGAGCCGCCCTGCCTCCAGTTTTTAGCTAAATCGAATCCCGCCCGAAGGAGTTCCTGTCTGGGTAACCACTTAAGTGGCTGGGGATAAGCACAGTTTTCTTTAATAGCTGACCTTCTTTGATGGCTGTCGACCCACCCTCGAAAAACGGAGCAGGAAATTCGGAGATACCCTCTCCAAAACAGCCCATTAGCAGGCTCTCGTCTCCGGAACGGCAGCCTGGGGGGGAGACGGGGTTGGTTCTTTGGGGATTAACAATTGCCAGAGCCAATTTTGCCCGAGCACTATTTTCTATCAGACTAGATTATTATTAGTTTGTTCTTTGGGGGAAGCCTGGCCAGAAAGCAGAGAGAAACAAGGTCAGTCAATTACACATTGCTCTCTCTTTGACAAGGAAAAAAAATAATAATGACGAGTGTACTCTGAATGGAACATGAAGAATGGGAATAGGTCAGTAATTATTTAAATGCATTTATGCATCCTTCTGCGGTCAGGTAGACCGCTGTAACTCCAGGCCTCTAATGAATGAGTGGTAATTTACTAGCAAAAAGAGACATATTAACAATGCTGGGGCATAGCTTTCAGAGGAACCGAAGCACTCATTCACTCAAATCAATGTTACGTAGCTAGAAAGTACTTGGGCTTTTGTTCCTGTTAACCAATTCCAAAAGATTATAGATTTCTGCCCTCCCTTTTCCTCTAGTAACTTTAAAAAAAAAAAAAAAAACACCTTCTCTGTCCCAGATACCCAGGGCAGATAAAGATCTTTTCACATTTCCTTGGAATTCATTGGGTTGCCATTGGTTTTGAAATAACAGAAAGATTGCTAAAAATGTAGACGGCATAAAGAAGAAAGGTGTGTGCACTGTGCAGCAATCAAAGCAGATTTTCTCTCCCACCCACCCCCCATTCACTGACAGGATGACCCGGCAACAAGTGAAAGGTTCCTCCAGTAAGAACTCTGTTTGAATTGTGAGCTTTCTCCCAGTATTGAATGGGCTCATCGTGTGTTGGCGCATGAACGTTCCTGCCATGTGCATGGTTGCAAATCCAAAAAGCTGGGAAACCTAGCATCACAAAGATCCAAAAAACAGCAAAATCCGCTAGGAAAAACACCATCAAAAATGCCAAAATATATAAACTCTGTTTAACAAAGTATAAAGTTGGTGGTGCCACAACATCAAAATAAGTGCATACTAATACTATAAACAAGGCATAGAGTACAATGTTTCCTCCTTCAAAGATAAATATAAGTCCAAATAGTCCGTTCAGCTCAGTAGGAGGAATCCATGTTTTCAAAACATTTTCAAAAACAGCCTTCGCCAAAACGCCCATTCCAGATACTTAAAGGAGACGTTTCCATCAATTTCTTCAGTTGCATGATTGCAGCTGTAGGTGGACTGTAGTTCTGTAGTGAAGACTGCAGGCCACATTGTGTCAGTTACACTGCCATGGGAGGGGCTGAAGTCAATTTCAGTCGCCAAGAAGGAAGGGCAGTTGAGGAATTGAAGTTATCAAGTTCCAAGCACCTGCCGACCGAAGCTACCTGTCCCAGCTGCCCTATCTGGCCTTGCATGGGCAAAATTGGAAGGGGCCGTGGCCCAGCAGTAGAGTGTCTGCTTGGCATGCAGAACGTCACAGGTTTGATCCCCAGCATCTCCAGCTAAAAAGATCTGGTGGTAGGTGATATGAAAAACCTCTACCTGAGACCCTGGAGAGCCATTGCCAGTCTGAGCCGACTGTCTGACAAAGGGAGAAGAAATTGGATTTATACCCCACCCTTCACTCGACGTCTCAGAGCGGCTTACGATCTCCTTTCCCTTTCCCTCCCCACAACAGACACCCTGTGAGGTAGGTGGGGCTGAGAGAGCTCTTTCGAGGACTGCCGTCTCAGAGCGGCTTACGGTCTCCTTTCCCTTTCCCTCCCCACAACAGACACCCTGTGAGGTAGGTGGGGCTGAGAGAGCTCTTTCGAGGAGTGCTCGTGAGAGAACAGCTCTGAAAGAACTTATGACTGACCCAGTGTCACTCCAGCAGCTGCATGTGGAGGAGTGGGGAATCAAACCTGGTTCTCCCAGATTAGAGTCCACGCTCTTAACTACTACACCAAACTGACTCTCGCCAAACTGGAAGAGTGTCCTACTCTTATTAAATAACAGTGGTTGGAGCATACCCCTACAGAAGGAGAACTAAGGGCTGAGGATTGTACTTGTTAGGAAGACTTCAGGTTTTTTTCTAATGCTTTATTATCTAAAATCCACACGTTTTTGATTTCCCTTCTCTCTTATGCACCTTGAAGCTATAATCCTTTGTTTCTGTGACGTTTCCTTGAGCCATGTTTGTTTTTTCCCCTTCCTGCAAAATGGACGCCTTCTTCGGTACTATTTGTCAGTCAGTAAAACAGCAGGCTGCATGACATGTGCATATAAAACAACATACATCGGAGGTATAAATAGCACACAACACCCGCACGGCCATGCCAAAACCGTCGGCAAAAAATCGAAGCAGCTGTAAGAAGGAACGGAAACAGGGAACGCTTTCTTGTCCCTCGGTGTTTATATTTGACACACACTTAAAATGCATCCCGAGAAAACGTTGAAAATGGGAAACATCTCTTTCCATCTGGGTTAATCTCATTTCTCTCTGTGTCTCAACCTTGGGTCCTCCTACGTAGTCACACCGGGAGGGGGTTATTGCATCTGACACAGTAGGGTGCTCCTATTACCAGTCAAATATATGAAGGTTGTTTGAGGAGAACTATAGAAGCAGTGCTTTTTGAAGAATTGTAAGTCGCAGCTGTGCAGGGATTTTTTTTAAAAAAAAATTATTGTCTCTGTGTGTGTGTGTTTGGGCTATGGGAAAAAGTCAGGGCATGAATGCAGAATTTTGCACTCCAGATTATATAGGTACAGATCTGTAAAGCTGTGACCCGGACGGCCCAGGCTAGCCCGATCCTGTCATATCCCGGAAGCTAAGCAGGGTTGGCCCCGGTTAGTACTTGGATGGGAGACCAGCAAGGAAGTCCGGGGTTGCTACGCAGAGGCAGGCAGCGGCCAACCACCTCTGTTTGTCTCATTCCTTGAAAAACCTACAGGGTTGCCATAAGTCTCTTGTGACTTGACGGCACTTTGCGCTGTCAGTTCTTTCCCCACAGAGTTATTCCCTGCCAAGTCAATTCAAAGTCAGTGGACAGACTGGAGTAACTCTGAAGAAGAAGAAGAAATTGGATTTATACCCCGGCCCTTCACTACCCAAAGGAGTCTCAGAGCGGTTTACAATCTCCTTTCCCTTCCCCTCCCCACAACAGGCATCCTGTGACGTAGGTGGGGCTGAGAGAGCTCTTGAGAGAACTACTCTTGAGAGAACTAAACTAAATATGAGTAGTCAGTGTGATGCAGCGGCAAAAAAGGCAAATTCCGTCTTGGGTTATATTAAAAGGGCCATAGCATCAAAAATCGCAGGAGGTCATAACTCCTCTGTATACTGCCTTGGTCAGGCCGCACCTGGAGTCCTGTGTACAGTTCTGGAGGCCTCACTTCAAAAAGGATGTGGGCAAAATCAAGAGGGTGCAGGAGAGAGCGACGAGGATGATCAGGTGTCTGGAGACTGAGCCTTACGGGGAAAGGCTAAGGGCCTTGGGAATGTTTAATTTGGAGAAGAAGAGATGGGGGGGCATGATTGCTCTCTTTAAATATTTGAAAGGCTGTCATT
>NW_015166511.1:92236-114934 GCF_001447785.1 Gekko japonicus
GATAGGACCCGAAGCAACGGGTTTAAATTACATGCAGAAAGGTATCGGCTGGATATTAGGGAAAACGTTTTCACGGTCAGAGAGGTTCAGAGGTGGAATCAGCTGCCTAGAGAAGTGGTTAGCTCCCCTTCACTGACAGCTTTCAAGAAGAGGCTGGTCGAATATTTGTCAGAGATGCTTAAGGCTGGTCCTGCATTGGGCAGGGGGTTGGACTAGATGGTCTGTATGGCCCCTTCCAACTCTATGATTCTATGATTCTAGAACGGCTCCGAGATAACCTGTGCCTGACCCAAGGTCACATCAGCAGCTGCATGTGAAGGAGGAGTGGGGAATCAAACCCAGTTCTCCCAGATTAGAGTTCGTGCTTCTAACCACTACACCAAACTGTACAGGATTGCACAGGAGGTCCCACTCAAGGTCACCTGCAAATGCCCTTTGCCAGGATTCTTTGAGTCTCTTAGTCCTGATGATAGAGTTGCCAGCCTCCAGGCGATGCCTGGAGAATCCTGGGATTTCAGCTGAGCACCAGTTGGTCTCAAGACCGCAATAATAATCTAAACTACAGCTGAGCACCAGGCTCCAGACATCAGTTCCCCCAGAGAAAATGGCTGCTTTGGAGGGTGGACTGTATGGCATTGTATCATGCTGGGCTCCCTCCCCTCTGAGAACCCCCGTCTTCCTAGGCTTTACTCCAGGCATTTCCCAAATAAAGCTAATGCAGTCTTAAAGATGCATTAACAGAAGCCTTGTGTCCAGACCAAGGGAGGCGGTAGTTCCGCTCTATTCTGCTATGGTCAGGCCTCACCTGGAGTCCTGTGTCCAGTTTTGGGCACCACATTTTAGGAAGGATGTTGACAAGCTCGAGCGTGTCCAGAAGAGGGCAACCAGGATGGTGAGAGGGTTGGAATCCAAGTCTCACAAGGATAAGCTGAAAGAGTTGGGTATGTTTAGCCTGGGAAAGAGAAGGCTTAGAGGGGACACGATTGCAGTCTTCAAGTATTTGAAGGGCTGTCATGTAGAAGATGGGGCAGATCTATTCTCTCTTGCTCCGAATTGCAAGACTAGATCTAATGAGTGGAAATTACAAGGGAGTCGTTACCAGCTAAATATCAGGAGAAATTTCCTAACTGTCAGAGGGATTGAGCAGTGGAACAGACTGCCTCAGGAGGTGGTGGAGGCTCCTTCGCTGGACGTTTTAAAGCGGAGGCTGAGATGACCATCTTTCGGGTATGTTGTAGGGCTATCTTTTGGCTATGCTTCTGCAGAGTGCAGGGGGTTGGACTAGATTTTTTGGGGGGGGTTGGACTAGATGACCTGCAAGGTCCCTTCCAACTCTTTAACATTCTATGATTCTATGAACCTCGAGTTGGCAACCCAACCAGATGTTTATGCTTCAGGAATCTGTGAGCTGGACCACTGACCTAGTAAAGATAGTTCTGTGATCCTTTTTCTAATAAAACCTCTTTCTTTATTTAATTCTAGTTTGTTACATTTGCTGACAAGTATCTAGTGGTTAAGGAAAATGGGATTCTGGGGAATGGGTCGTAATAACGGTTAAGATACACCACTTTGTTTAGGATTTATGATGGGAAGGGAGGAAGGCGTTGAGGAGTCTGCTCTGGATTGAACCCGGAGTTCGGATTAATTTTGCAGCTGTCTAGAACAATGCTCCCTCTAAGCTGTGGAGTCTTGTGAGCAAAAATTCTACTCTACTGCCATTTAAATTGTGAGTGAGCGGTTTGGCTACTGCATAACTTAGTTTCCTCTGGAGCCCTCCTTCCTGAGCGAAGACAGAAATCTGTGAGCTGGAGGCTAAAAAAACTGTGAGCCAGCTCACACTAACTCAGCTTAGAGGGAACACTGGTCTAGGCACCACGGCACCCACCCACACTTCTCTTGGAGCCCTGAACCTTGTCAAAAACCGGGTCAGGCTACTGTAAGGCAGGGCTCGTTATTGGCCTCCCTTGTTCAAATGAAAGACCTTTCCGCCGGAAGATGGGGAGGACTGGTAAGCAACAGGGAGGTCCGGGTGTCCCTGACCGGGGCCAGGGCCTTTTCGGTCCTGGCCCCAACCTGGTGGAACTCTCTGCCTAATACGGTCAGAGCCCTGCGGGACCTCATTCAGTTCCTCAGGGCCTGCCAGGCAGTGATGTTCCGCCAGGCTTTCAGTTAGGGACAGCAATAGTTTTCCAACATGGCCCCAACCAACCCCATTCCCCACCCCCTCCAAAACAAAAAGAACTTAGGAGGTGACCAAAATCATTCAGAATCCCAGATTTTCAATTGTATAATTATTATTATTATTAGAAGAAGAGATTGGATTTATACCCCGCCCTTTACTCAGAGTCTCAGAGCGGCTTACTAACTCCTTCCCCTCCCCACAACAGACACTTGAGGTAGGTGGGACTGAGAGAGCTCTGAGAGGACTGCTCTTTCAAGAACAGTTCTGTCAGAGCTATGACTTGCCCAAGGTCATCCAGGAGCTGCAAGTGGAGGAGTGGAGAATCAAACCCGGTTCTCCCAGATAAGAGTCCACACATTTAACCACTACACCAAACTGGCTCTCTTAGTGAGGCCATCTTGAATCTGTTTTGCATTGGTTTTTGAAGTTATTAATGTTATTATATTTAATATTTGTATATTGTTCCTAAGGCATATTGTACATCGCCCAGAGCCCAGCGCAAGTCAGGATAGAGTGATCAATAAGTCTAGTAAATAATAATAATAATAATGACAACATCAATAATAATAATAACAGGACTTTTCTTAGTATGTGGCTGTGTTTCCCCTCCAGGATTTCCTTCTTCCCAGGCGTTGCCAGCAGGGAGGTGTTCCATTTGGCTCCACCTCCTGAGGCAGCCATTTGGGGCTTGGCTCTGCCTCTCCCAGAAGCCATTTTGGGGTGGCACTCTCACCTTCCCTCAGAATTCCAAAGATGATTGCAGCCTCAAAAAGGGTGGAGACCCATGGTCTAGAAGAAGAAGAGCCTGGATTTATACCGCACCCTTCACTACCCAAAGGAGTCTCAGAGCCGCTGACATGCCTAGTTCCCTTCCCCTCCCCACAACAGACACTCTGCGAGGTAGGCGGGGCTGAGAGAGCTCTGACAGAACTATGGCTTGCCCAAGGTCATCCAGCAGGAGCAAGTGTAGGAGTGGGGAATCAAACCCAGTTCTCCCAGATTAGAGTCCGTGCATTTAACCACTACACCAAACTGTCTCTCGATGAATCAGTTTTACCTCCTGATTAATTCCGAAGCACATTTGGGGCATGCGTGGCTCTCTCTCGACCCCAACAGAGCCAAGTTGCATTCCAACACTGCCTCTCTGGCCTCTCGATACAGCCATAGGACTAGCCTTAGTGTTCATCATTGGTACACCCTTTCATTCCAAGGTGAAGGAGGACATTTCTCTTCTTTCCCACAGCCAACAACATCTGTTTCTATGGCGAGTGTTCCTACTACTGCTCAACGGAGCACGCCCTTTGCGGGAAGCCAGACCAGATCGAAGGCTCCCTGGCCGCGTTTCTCCCAGACCTGTCTTTAGCGAAACGGAAGACCTGGAGGAATCCGTGGAGGCGCTCCTACCACAAACGCAAGAAAGCAGAGTGAGTACTGAAAACAAAGACGTGTTGGGCACCACAGCAGCCGAGCGGTGTTCAAGCAGATGGTGAAGTGCCTGCTACTTGGTTGACAGACTGCATTTCAGACACTGTTGAGATCTTGTCTGTTGGCCCGTTTCTTGTCTTTGACTAGGCCCCAAGCCTTCCGGTCCTGTTGTGGTGTTCGAAAAGAGAGTAGTGGCAATAAGCGACAGAGCTGGAAGGACTGCTTGCGGGGAGATGTAGGGGCGAACTAGATGTTACAGCATCCACCAAGCAATGTTGTATGCCCCCTCATATCTTTTCAAGGGCTGAATCTGATATAGGAGGCTATTTTCGCACTTGGAAAGATGGGGTGGGGGGTTGAGATCGCCTGATCCTGCCTAAGGCTGTCAATTTCCAGGTGGGGCCTGGAGATCTCCCACTGTTACAACTGATCTCCGGACAACAGAGAAAAGTTCCCCCGATGAAAACGGTTGCTTTGGAGGATGGACTGTATTGTGTTATACCCTGCTGGGGTCCCTCCCCACCCTCAAACCCCGCCTTTCTCAGGATCCATTCCAAAATCTCCAGGTATTTCCCAACCTAGAAATGGCAGCCCTAATTCTGCCTCGCCATAGATGTGATCAGGATCAGAAACTTCCAGCATTTTAGAATGGCTGAATTCTTATTTAAAATGCCGTCAGTGTCCACGAGCTTGACCCATGGACTCCATAATGTCTAGTTCGGCCTGAAGTCTGACAGGGAAGGGAAAAAAGACACTGAACCTGAGTCTTAATCTCTTTTAGGCTGTATCCACACATTGTTGATGGTCAGTCTGGGGTCACATTGGGCTTTTCCACACCGGGTTTATGCTTCAGCTTGACTTCCTCACTGCATCGGCTTTTCCTCCTTTCCTGACACACAATATCGGTCATTGCTCTCCAAGCTTATTTCCCCCCAGGTTTTCCCCATATTTTTTTCAGGTTAAGAGCCAGACTGGTGCGCAGACTCTACTCTGGGAGAACCGGATTTGATTCCCCTCTCCTCCACATGCAGCTGCTGGTGTGACCTTGGGTCAGGCGTAAATTCTTTCAGAGCTGTTCTCTTGAGGGCAGTTCTCAAGAGAGCTCTCTCAGCCCCACCTACCTCCCAGGGTGTCTGTTGTGGGGGTTGCAGTGATGCCTTCTGTCACCTTTGCCATCTGTTCTTTAAAAGTATTCAGCTGCTCCAGCAGAGGGCGCATGCATTCAGCTACAGCTTTAGCTGTCTCGCTAGCCACTTCCGTTCGAGGACTCTCTGGTCCCTTTGTTTTAAGAAGTCTGTCCTTGTCCTTCTTCCCCACCATTTTATACAGTTGTTTACTTTTCTGGATTACACGAAAGTCTCTGAATATGCGCCTAAACATTAGATGCCTATCGGGTAAGTGCCTCTAGACAGGTCTCGCTGCCTTTTCTTCCGCTCCCCCCCCCCCTTTCGCGTTTCTCACAGTCTGTTTTATAGGCGTCGCGTGGGAGGCGTCCACCCACCCCACCCTTCACCTCCTCCATAGCAGCAATCAGCACATGGTACTGTTTGTAAGGGAGGGGGGAACCCAGTGCGGAAAAGCCCGCAGTGAACTTTGTGGCTGGGCAGAGAGTCGAACGTAGTCTCGCAATAGTGCTGCGAGGTAGGCTAGTCTGAGAAAGAGTAACTAGCTTAAGGTCACCCACTGAGCTCTGTGGCAGACTGGGGACTCGAACCCGGGTCTCCCTAGTTCTAGTCTAACACTGTAACTGAAAGGTGCCACTCTGTCTCGTGTAGCAACACTGCCGTGTATTACTACAGTCAGAATGTACAGAATGCTGCAGCAGAGAAGTTGACCGGAGTGGGCTGCGGGGACCCTATCACTCCAGTCTCGGCCCATCTACACTGGCTCCCAGTTTGTTTCTGGGGACCATTTCAGGTGCTGGTCCTGACCCCGCCTCTTTAAAGTTCCCTGGCCCTGGGCTCTCCCCCGAGCCCCTGGGGGGGTCCACGATCCTGTGTGTCCCCTTCCCCCGGCTGGAGCACAGACCTATCCCGGGAGGTCCGGGAAATAGGTCCATGGACACGCCGCCATCGACCGGAAGTTCAAGTTGCTGGTCTTGACCTTCAAAGCCCTATATGGTTTGGCACCAACCTACCTGAAGGTCTGCCTACCCCCTCAGAAACCCGACTGTTCCTGTCATCTTCAGAGACCCTGTTTTGCGTGCCCCTGCCTGCGGAGATTGGGGGATGGCAAGCTGGGAAAGGGCCTTCTCTGTTGTGGCACCCAAACAGTGGAACCCTCTCTCCAGGGAGATTTGTCTGTCCCCCTCTATTACTGTCTTCCGCCAGCAAGTGTAGATTTTTTGTTTCCTTTGGCATCCCCTCAGTGATTCCTCCTTCCTGCCCAGTCTCTTAATGGTTGTTTTTATGTCTTTCTATGTAATTCTAGCTGTGTTTAAATTGTTTTTAATTGTGTGTGTGTGTGTGTGTTTTGTGGATTTAAATGGTTTTAAAATGTCATTTTATTATGTATGTTTTAATTTGGTGGCCCTTGCGTGGGGGGCAAAAGGCAGGATATAAATTTTGTAAATATAATTCCCTTATGTATTGGCCATTTCCAGCTCTCCCATTGTCTGTGCAGTGCGCTCCATCAGCCACTGGCCCATCAACCACCACTCAAGAGTACTCACATGCCATTGGCTGGGTACTAGGTCCACTCCTCTCCCCCACCCACTGCCAGCCTGGAACACTCTTCCTTCACATAATAAACTATCAAAATGGCTGCCTCTCCTGACGAAGACACTTCTTCTTGGCTCCTGTGGGACTAACGTTTCCCTTAGTAGCTGTTGCTAGGCAACCAAGCTTGGTTCTGTCAGTCAAAAGGTGAAGGAAGGAAGCCCTTTCCAGACCTTTGTGGGGAACTCATTGGGGCCAGTCCTGACTAGAGTTGCCAGCTCCAGGTTGGGAAATTCCTGGATATTCTGTGGTAGAGGCTAAGAAAGCCAGAGTTTGGGGAGGGTAGAGACTTCAGCTGAATAGAATGCCATAGAGCCCACCCTCCAAAGGAGTTATTTTCTCCGGGGCGGGGGGGATATCTGTTCTCTGGAGTTCAGTGTGATACCCGGCGATCTTCAGGCTCCACCTGGAGGTTGGCTACCCTAGGTAAAGTGGTTAGCACTTCAGATCAGGGTCTGCTAAACCTAGGTTTTTGCTGTGGAAGTTGAGTGGGTGATTTCAGACCAGTCACAGACTTTCAGCCTAACCTACCTCACAGGGTTGTTGTACATATCAAAAGGGGGAGAGGAGAATGATGTAAGCTGCTTTGGTCTCCACTGCGGAGAAAGACTGTATTTTTCCTCCTGGGGAACCATTGCTGCCAATCTCCAGGTGAAGGCTGGAGATCACTCAGAATTAACACTGCTCTCCAAATGGTAGAGATCAAGGGCAGATAACGGTAGGTTGATGGTTGGCTGGGAAGGAGATAGGGTTGCCAACTCCAGGTTGGGAAATTCCTGGAGATTTGAGGAGTGGAGCCTTAAGAGGGTGGGACCTCAGACAGGTACAATGCCATAGATGCCACCCTCCAAATCAGCCATTTCCTCCTGGGGGACTATTGCTGCCAATCTCCAAGTGCGGGCTGGAGATCACTCATTGTTGTCAGGCTCCAGGGGGAGGGCTGGAGATCACTCAGAATTAAAACTGCTCTTCAGATGGCAAAGATCAGTTCCCCTGGAGAAAACGGTGGACTCTATGGCATTATACCCTGCTGAAGTCGCCACTGCAAATTGACACTGAGTGCCTAAGGCCAGGGCACCCACCCAGAGCCTCTTTCTAGATCTCGTTGTATTTATTTCCACAATGGGCCTTATTCCTAGTATATAAATAAATACAGTTGGTGCGTACACCTTGAAGATTTTCTCTTGTGCACTTTGGGCTTAAGGTGAAAAACCTCTATAAAGGAGTGAAAAGGGCAATATCAAAACTCTTGTACAGCTACATTTTGCTATCTCTGTTGTCTTTTCTAGATGGGAGGTTGATCCGGACTATTGTGAAGAGGTCAAACAAACCCCACCTTATGACTCCGGAACCCGAATTTTGGATATAATGGATATGACCATTTTTGATTTTCTCATGGGTATGTTGGACGTCTCTTAAAAGGAAATGGTTTTTATTCAGCCATCTCTGAACAGATGGGGTGGGAGGCAAAATTGCTGTGATTTCCCTTGCTGTCTCAGGTTTTTAGGAGGAGTCTTGCCTAACAACATTGTGGCATGCAGAACTTTAGCAAATGAAGCTTTCTCCTACCATATTTTTATCACCATGGGAGGAAAAACTTTCTGTGTTAATCATGGAGGCAGGGTCCATGAAAGTCATAGAAGGCACGATTGGATGCTTCTCCATATACACAAATGTATCCCATCCATACAGAAAACTAGCATCTCAAGGATAAGGCTCATCTTGAACCTTCTCCCTGGGTTGGTAGCTTTCTGCATGCAGGGACATTTTTATGTGAAGAAAGTTTCAATCATAAGCCCCGCTGGTATAGATAGATATTTTATTACAGCATCAAGCCAGTAAATCAGCAGAAACACACCAACGTTATAGAAAATAGCTAAAAAGTACATAAAATGTATAAGTAAAGGCAAAGGTTTCCCTTGTTCGAAAGCTAGTCAAATCTGACTCTAGGGAGCAGTGCTCATCTCTGTTTCCAAGCCGAAGAGCTAGCGCTGTCCAAAGACGTTTCTGTGGTCATGTGGCCAGCATGACTAAACTCCAAGGCACACAGAACGCTGTTACCTTCCCACTGAAGTGGTACCTATTTATTTACTTGCAATTTCTTGATTTTGAACTGCTAGGTTGGCAGGAGCATAAAATAAAGTAACAACCAATAAAAATTGCAAAAAATATAAGTCAGAAGATCAGCTTAAAACTGAGACATGATTAAGCGGGCTTTTCAAATACAACCACAAATGGTGCAGAATTTGGCAACTGCCTTAGAGATGAACGGATTTTCATCTGAAAGCATGTAGTTTATGTAATCAGTCCGTCATATCGGGACTTGGTTTTGCAATAGGCTCAAGATATTTGGAGCTGTCCACCTTATACCAGGGCCCCCTAGGATCATATGTGTGATAGTTTCAACTTCCCCTAAGCCCCGCTGGTATTCTAAGTTTGGTGCAGTGGTTAAGTGCGCGGACTCTAATTTGGATGACCTTGGGCAAGCCATGGTTCTGATAAGAGCTGTTCTTGAAAAAAAAAGTGCCAAGAGCTCTCTCAGCCCCACCCACCTCACAGGATGTCTGTTGCGGGGAGAGGAAGGGAAAGGAGTTTGTAAGCCACTCTGAGACACCTTCGGGTAGTGAAGGGCGGGATATAAATCCAATCTCTTCTCTTCTGCTGCTGCTGGTTTTCCAGTTGGTGGTAGAAAGCACCGTCAAGTTGCAACTGTCTTATGGTGACTCCCCAGGGGGCGGGGTTCAAGGCAAGAGACATTCAGAGGTGGTTTGCCATTGCCTGCTTCTGGATAGCTTCCTTAGTGGTCTCCCCATTGAAGTACTAATCAGGGCTGACCCCGCTTAGCTTCCGAGAACTGATGCAATCACTAATCAGGGCTGACCCCACTTAGCTTCCGAGAACTGATGCAGTCAGGCCGGCCTGGGCCGTCCAAGTCAGGGCAAAAGACAGACAGAGGTGACTGGCCATTCCCTGCCTCTGCGTAGCAACCCTGGACTTCCTTGGAGGTCTCCCATCCAAGGACCAACCAGGGCTGACCCTGCTTAGCTTCCGAGGTCCGATGAGATCGGGCTAGTCTAGGCAATCCAGGTCAGGGGAGTCCTCAGGTTACCTGAAAAAGCCACAACCTCTGTTTGGCCACGCATTTACCTCCGTTCCTTTTAGAAATGCAGAAGTGCCCTATATTTTCTGGACAAGGATGCTCAGTACAGCAATTTCCCTCACTATTTTTTTTTAAAACGTGTGTCTCCTTCGGGTGTGCCCCAATTTGTTCATGTAAACTTCGTGCTTCTAAAGAATCTCTGCTCTGCTGACTTTTTGATCTCGCAAGCCATTTTTCAGAAATTCTGGGATTTCCCTACCCTCGTTTCTCTTTGTAGGCAACATGGATCGACACCATTACGAAACCTTTGAGAAGTTTGGAAATGAAACATTTATTATCCACTTAGACAACGGAAGAGGGTGAGTAGTTTGTTTATTTGCTAGAAGAATGTCAGGAGGGGTCCCAAGTGCAGGCTGTAACTAGAGATGGGCAGGATCCACCCCACAGCTCACCTCCATTGCCCTATAGTGCTCAGTTTCCTCCCCTCTATCTGGGCCTCCCAGCTCCTTCTGTGACTGTGACCACTATGCAGTGCTGCTCTGCCACTGTGGTATGGCTTCGCAGTTATCGTCTTGCAGGAGCCAGAAGGTAAAGAAAGGGCCATAGGTAGCACTGATAGACAGTATCTGGCAACTGGCAGGAGAGTTGTGGGTGGTAGGGATGGGCACGATGGGTCTACCGTCACGAACTTCCATGAACCTTTAGAGCGGTTGTGGTGATTCGTGGAAGGAGCAGAAAGCAGGGGTTTGAAGTCCCTTTAAACCCCTGCTTTCTGTTAACCGCAAAAGCTGCAAAAATAGCTATGCAGCAGGGAGGCACTCCCTGCCTCGCAGCTGTTGTGGGCTTTCTTCTGCAAGCTGCTCGCTGCCGCTTAGCTGCAAAAATAGCTATGCAGCAGGGAGGAAAGCTGTTTTGGGCTTTCTTCTGCAAGCTGCTCCCTGCCGCTTAGCTGTTTTTCAGGCTTTCAGCAAACCCCATTTAAAGGGACTGTGGTCCCTTTCAACAGGGTTTATAGGGCCACAAACCACGAACCAGTTTGGTTCATGAACAAATTTCCTGGTTCAGTTCAGCTCGTGGTTCGGTTCATGGTTCAGCCATGAACCATGAACCCAAACCACACTTTCCTGATTTCTGCCAATCTCTAGTGAGTGGGTAGCCACAACGCCAGCTGCAGCACTGAACAAGTTCCAGTAAAAAAAAAGAAGTAACATGGGGTAATTCTAGGAATCGCCAGAAACTCTATGGTAAAATTCCTAGAGGTACCCTCTGTCACTTCCGGGTTTTTACTAAAAGTGACATAGCACTGCCTGCGACGCCCTAGGTTGTGGCTTTGTGCATCCCGGGATCCCCCACCCTCACAGGGGCTTGGCAGCCCTAGCCATAGGGTGGTTGTACAGGGGCAGGGAGCATTAGTAAAATTTGTTATTCTTTGGCTCCCAGGGAGGGGGAGGGTGCTGTAGCTTTTTAGAAGGGCCTCTGCTTTGCATGTCGAAAGACCCAGGTTCAATCCCCAGCACCTCCAGTTAAAGACAGCAGGTGGTTGGTGATGTGAGGGACATCACCTGAGAGAACCACTGCCAGTCTGTGTAGACAGTACTGGCTTTGACGGGCTGATTCAGTATAAGGCATGTGTGGGAAACGGCCATTTGCAGAGCCGCGTCGACACACATCAAAATGCAGTCCCAGTGATTCTTCCTTTTCCTTTCTTCCCCACCGAAAGGTTCGGTAAATATTCCCACGATGAACTCTCCATCTTGGTGCCTTTGAACCAGTGCTGTAGGTAAGCCACCTGTGATGCTGTTTCTTTGTCGGAGGAAGGTGGGCAAAAAAAAATGCTGGGAATAAATTTTTAGGCACGATTTGTTGGCATGAGGAGGGCTGTAAGTGATTTGAGAATTAGGCCCCTGGGGAGGCGCTCTTAAAGGCATTTATAGGAAACAGCTGTGCTACGCTGAGCAGATAGAAAGAGCGGTGGTAGAGAAACGCCACCCACCCTAGAATTCTCCATAACCACAAAAACGCTCTTCTTGAACATGTTATCAAAATAATGCAAACAGGGGGGGGGGGGGGCAGCAGCTGTTTGCTAGACCACTTCATCCCAGAGAAAGGTAGATTAAAAGGGAAATTAATCAAACCCATGAGACTGAAACCTTATGTTGATTCCCGGAGAACAACAGCGGTGAAATATTTTTTATTCTTACATGGCTCAAAGGGCCCCAAAGCAAGTGTGCAAATTTTCAAGCTCCATAGAACTCTCATCAAACAGGCTAAAAAAAATTGGTGTAAGAAAAAAAGGAGGGAGAAATGTTTCAGGGTAAAGTGGTGAAGTCCCACGCCTACAGTTCTGTAGTTTTTGTGAAATGGAGACCAGGAGATTAGATCACACAGTTTGCAAAATAGATTTCAAGATGGATCAGAAGGTTCTTGAGATACAGAAGAGTGGTGGTAATAATAATAATAATAATAATAATAATAACAATAATAATAATAATAATAATAAATCTTTCTTTTAACATGTCACTAAACCAGGAGCTCCTTAAAAAGGGAGATATCTAAGGGAGCTGAACAGTAGGAAATGTTGTTGGCACGTGTATGATGTTGCAGTTAGATTTGAGGTCAAAACAAAATGGTGTGTAACGGCATGCCTTGGGGAGCTGGAAAGGTGAATCAAAGAACAGAGTTATTCATCTCCAGGAAGCTTCTGCCAGTATCCACATACAAAGAACTAGTGTCGCTTCAGGCCATGAGTTTATAAGCTGAGGGTCGCCCCCTTCCAGTCTCAGTTCTCTCGGTAGCCTTTTCACGGTGCTGATTCCGTTCCCACCCGAGGTCGTGTCTGTAGCACAGTGATGATAATATCGCCCTTCGCTTAAGGTTATCGCAGACATATCTGGGAGGGAAATGGCGCTGTCTAAAGAGAAGACTCCTCTGTCTAAAGAGAAGTGTACTTCAAAATGATTAAGGGACTTCCACACTACCCAGAAAGCTGATATTCAGCACATAACCCAAGATAATTCTATACTGGCCGAATCGTCTGCAAACAGGACGTTTGGAAATCCCTCCCTCAAAATGGTGGACACGTACTGTTCCCCCAGATAGTTAAGGTGCTGTCATTCCATCTAGAGAGTTGATGTTTGGAAACATTGTAGCCCAAGTCATTCTGATTACTGGGAAAGTATCAAAGTGGGACATCTGTGTGTGTGTACCCTACGCATGGGAGTATAAGAAGAGGTCCCCCGAGCATGAGCTAGAAAGCTGAACATTTGGTACACATACCACCTGATGTACCCGGGCCATTTGAAAACGGAATTTTTTCCTGCCTGACAATAGGACATTGCCTAAAAATGATTTTGGATCGTAATGATAAACTTGAACTTGTCACCTAAAAAGGAGACTCAAAATGTACTTTAAATCGGAGGGTTATAGAAGCAATTTTTGCACGGCTAAACAGCTTTGCCCAGTTAGCAAAAACTCAGTCAAAGCTATCCATATCCCCTAGTTTTTATTTATTTGTATAATCTCAAGAGTTGGAGGGAACCACCAGGGTCATCTAGTCCACCCCCCTGCAAATGCAATAAGTACAATTATAGTATCCCCCAATAAATTGCTACTGAAAAACCTCCAATGATGAAAAATCCACTGCCTTATGAGGAAGACTGTTCCAGTATTGAACACACCTCACTGTCAGGAAATTCTTCCTCAAATTCAGACAAAAACCTCCATTACTGTAGGCCATTAGTCTGAGTCCTATACAACGGAGAACATATCTTCCCCATCCTCCACATGGCAACAGTTTAGGTACTGGAAGGTGATAATCTTATTATCTGCCCAGGATCCCTTGCTACAAGGAAAGCCATTCTTTCCTGTGTTTTCCGCTCTTGTGACACCCACGATAGTTTGAGAGGTGAAACAGGATTGAAGCGATGAGGGTTCAGAACATACATGAGGTTTAGTTAGACATAGGAGGCTGGCAACCAGTGGGACAGGGAAGGCGTGGGGACAGGAGGAATGATTGTCACACCAGTGATGAGACGTGAAATCATGCATGTCACAGACATGATGCTCTAGGATTCAGACAGAACTCTATGGTAGTTTTGTCCAAATCCTAGGCAATTTCCCCCCCCCTGCCAAGTTGTGGTGGGGAGCATAGAGGGAGGCCAAGAGGTCTCCTAAGTTGGAAGTAGGCCCTAACAATACCCAAAACTTTTGCCATTAAGTTTCAGCCAACTTACGGTGGCCCTGTAGGGTTTTCAAGGCAAAAGACATTCAGAGGTGGTTGGCCATTGCCTGCCTCTGCATCTCAACCCTGGACTTCCTTGGTAGTCTCCCATCCAAATACTTATCAAGGCTGACCCTGTTTAGCTTCCCAGATCCAACAGGATTGAGCTAGTCTGGGCTATCCTTCAAATGACCTCTTTCCCCCTCCCCCTTTTCTTTTCTAGAATAAGGAAATCTACCTATCAGCGATTGCAATTGCTAGCCAAGGAAGAATTCAAACTCAGCGACCTGATGGAAGAATCATTGATGAAAGACAAAATTGCACCCATTTTGTACAAGTTGCACCTTGAAGCTATGGACCGAAGGCTCCGGATAGTGCTCAAGGCCGTCAGTGACTGTATAGAAAAAGAAGGGTACGATAACGTGGTGGAAACTGACTTTGTCGCTGACCTGAACACTATTACGACCAAGAGGTAGTGAAATCACAGGACCATGTTTTTACGAGCTCTGTAGAAGAAGAAGAAGAAAATAAGAAACCAAACAGTCTTGCGAAAGGCTGTGTATGCCACTTTGTGAATTCAGTGAATTCAGAAATGCGATTATAATTGTTCTCAAAGTAGCTAAGGGGTAGACTTTGTGAAGGATGAGGTTGCGGGTGGGAACGTGCAACCTCTGGGGTGTATCTAACCAGCTGGACCAATTTGGGGGCCATTGGGGAAGCCCCGTGTTTTCTTCTGAGTTCTCCCATGCAGAGCGTCTCAGTTGCCGTGGCCTTCGTAAAACCTTGTGTCCCCTTGGTCCCAAAAGATTCCTTCCAGTTGCCCATTATAGCATTGGATTGTTGTGAGTGGAACTTCTGGCAAGCCCTGTCTCACCAAGGTGTTGTAGCAGTTCCTGTAGGGAATGAGTTTGTGGTCAAGCTCACCCTCACACAGAGAGAGAGAGAGGGAGAGAGAGAAATGGCATACAGCTGGAGCGTACCACCAACTGTGGGGAGGGTTTAGGGGACATTGAAGTGGATAGAAGTGGGCCATCCAAGGGTTAGGCAACTGTAAAAAGAACTGGATTGCTGTGCTTTTAAATCAGTGCCCAAAACAAGGTTTGGAAGATATTTGAGACTGCCTAAATGAGCAACCCCGGTCTCCTGGCAAATGGCACCCGTTTTTGGTTTTGTACAGAAAGCAGATCTTTATTTAATATTTTGTATTTATATATGAAATAGCAAGTGAGGGGAAATGCAGATCTACCTAACCAAATCCTAAGAAAAAGAGGAACAGGGTCATTTTCATGGCTCACAATGTATTCTAGAGGGAAACCCATATAGAGCTAGTCTATACTGTTATAGCCCTTCCGGGACTGTATCACTACAGAACGTAGGCCGGGAGGGAGTGATTGGCTGGCTGCTCAGCCACCTCCAAATAGCATGCGTGTAAAAAATTAGCATGTCAAAGAAGAGGCTGGCCTTGAACAAATTATCTTTGACGTGCTATTTTTCAGTTAGGGACACTTTCGAAATCCTCCTGCTCTGAATTGATCCTCGGAGTTTAAAGCTCGAAATTACTTGGGTTTTGTTTCTGAAGCAGAGCCGACGAGTCCATTGTTTCCATTTCTTTTTAATGTTCTACAGAGTGCTGTGCATGCACGGATTACTGCAGTTTTCAGTTTGTGCGCGTCGTTTTTAATCTCTTAAACGTGCATTGATAAAAGACACTCAAAAACAAAAGAACCAGCGTTGATACATTTCAATATACAACAGCACTAAGATTGTTTTGGAGCAGGATTTGACCAGAGGCACAGGACAGCATGCAGATGTTAGTAAAACACCATCCACAGTGAATCGTGATGCAGTCAAACCACTGACCATGGAAAGATTGCTTCTTTTTTTTGCAGTTTTACCAATGCAAATGTGTGTGTGTCGATATATCGCCAAAGAGGGTGGGAAGACATGCAAATGTCTCGGCAAACCACATGCTGTGTTCCGGAATTAATTTTTGAGAATATTCTTAGCTTAAGTCATGCCTAAAGTGAAGCGGAGTGCCGTAGAAGGAGAAAATGAAGGGACGGGAGGGGGGAGGGGGCATATTCTTGTCCTTAGTTTTCATCACAGTGTGTGAAACAGAGGAAGCATTCTGCCACCTGCGTCCGAAAGCAAAACGGTCCTGAAGAGAAGCGGATCGCGTTCTTTTCCTTGCCGTGTATACCATCAGCTTGTCATGTCCTGCGTTAACCTTCAAGTTCTCTCTTCCTCCGTGTCTAATTTAAATTGATTCTCCCTCCCCGCACACCTACTCCACCTGAAGATGTCTCTAAACTGTTTCTTCAAAGCAAAAAAGCAGGGGGGGGAGAGAACAGAAACACAAAGTTAGAGGCGAACCTAGTTGGAAAGAGGATTCTGAAAATTCGTGCGTCGGCGGGGGAAATACTTGAATGTGGTTTTACAAAGCGATGTAAAATTAATGACAAATTGTACTATTTATCCAGACAGAAGCTGCAGCTCTTATCTTTCTAGACAGTCGTAGCGGGGCTGCCGCTTTCCCGACTTTGCTTTTGATAGTTTTTGTGTAAATATATAATATAACGAGTTTCAAAAAAAAAATCAAGGGGGGGGGAGAGAGAGAAAAATAGCTGCGTTCGGCAGCAATAGATTTACTTTTGCAGCATTTTCTTTTCCTCTGTGGATTTGTTTGCAATGTGGTCCCAGTGCAATAAAGATATGGCAAAAATGTGTAGCCGGACTGTCTATGTGAACGTCATTCATTCTCACCTTACCGTTCTATGGACAGGTGCACCTGCCTTATACCGTAGCCAGAACATTGGTCCGTTTAGTTTGATATCGTTGACATACGTAGAATGCCTAAGGAGGTCTACTCAGAAGTAAGCCCCATTTTATTTGGTGGAACTTAGAAGAAGAAGACGACATTGGATTTATACCCCGCCCTTCACTCAGAGTCTCAGAGCAGCTTACAAACTCCTTTCCCTTCCCCCTCCCCACAACAGACACCCTGTGAGGTAGGTGGGGCTGAGAGAGCTCTTTCAAGAACTGCCCTTGAGAGAACAGCTCTGACCAGAACTATGGCTTGCCCAAGGCCATCCAGCAGCTGCAGGTGGAGGAGTGGGGAATCAAACCCAGCTCTCCCAGATTAGAGTCCGCGCACTTAACCACTACACCAAACTGGAAATCATTCCCAGGAAATCACTCTCAGGGTTGCAGGCTATGACTGCTAGCGGCCCACAAGCAGACAAAAAAAGCTATCCCTGCAAGTTGCTACCTGAGTTGGGTTTTTTTTAAAAAAAAAGAAGAAGAAGAAGAAGCTGGAGGTGCCAGGAATGGATCGATTGATTAAAACATACTGCCCTTGCCCTGATCGAAGGGAGCTGAAGGGCATTTCACTATGGAGACAGCACAAAGCAGGGCTTAGAATACAAAATATTATCCTTGGGTTCTCCGCACGGCCCCTGCACTACTTTCTCTGCCATCTTGCTTTCTTTGCTCCTCTCTCCAGATAAAGGGGGTCTAGACTGCCCAGCACCAGACTGCAGGCTCTCTTATGGTTGGTGGAAAGCGCCGTCAAGCAACATAGTGACCCCATAAGGTTTTCAAGGCAAGAGATGAACAGAGGACTTCCTTGGAGGTCTCCCATCTGAGTACTAACCAGGGCAGACCCTGCTTAGCTTCCGAGGTCTGATGTGATAGGGCTAGCCTGGGCCATCCAGGGCAGGAGACAGTCAGGGGTGGGTTTGCCATTGCCTGCCTCTGCGTAGCAACCCTGGGCTTCCTTGGAGGTCTCCCATCCGAGTACCAACCAGGGCAGACCCTGCTTAGCTTCCAAGGTCCGATGTGATAGGGCTAGCCTGGGCCATCCAGGGCAGGAGACAGTCAGGGGTGGGTTTGCCATTGCCTGCCTCTGCGTAGCAACCCTGGGCTTCCTTGGAGGTCTCCCATCCGAGTACCAACCAGGGCAGACCCTGCTTAGCTTCCGAGGTCCGATGTGATAGGGCTAGCCTGGGCCATCCAGGTCAGGGCTGTAAAGGAACACACTTGGAAACACCAACCAAACTCCAGGGATTGTGTCAAGGGACAGTCACCATTCAAAGCACATGAAGGCCCAAAATAATGAAATATTACATTTGCAAGGATTGGTAATGCATCTGGGAATAAATTTCACCTTAAATGGTCCCTGCCAACAGCCCTTCCTATTTAGGACATGGTGTGCTTCTGTGCCTGACAAGCTGACCACCTTTGCCGGTACGTGTGACAGAAGATTCGGTGGCTCTGAAGCGCCTGTCAGGGTTTATTAGATCACCAATCCATGAACTCAGGGAGAGTAACAGGAAGGAACATGGTGTCCTTTTGGAAGTTCTGAACAAGCCGGCAGAAAGTGCTGTTTGACTCAACTCTACTCTCAGTGCTTGGAAACAACGGTTAAGAAAAGTTGCTTGGGGCTGCACGAAGAACAGGATCAGGAACTCTCCAGGTTCCCTTCCTCACCGCCATATAAAAATGAAAAGTAATTAAAAAAAATAGAAAAGGAAATCGTAAACATTCAAAAATTCACTAGTTTCCCAGTTTGCCCTTAATGACAAAAGCAGATAGCTAGGTACGTGATCCCTGACTGCATAGCATTTCAGGTATGTGATCCCTGACTGGCTGGGATGAGTCCAGGAAGAAAGAAAAATGGCTGGGGTGAAGCAGTGGCAGGGAAGGGTGAGTGAGAAATCAGTGGCTATGAACAGTTGCCCATGAATACAGGTAGGATTCATGATTATTTCAGAAGGTTCCCTGCCGGGCCACTATCTTCGGGACAAAAATTGAGCTGGGAGAATGTTTGCCTCACCAACGCGGAGCAACACGCTACTCTATGTGGGCTGGATTTGGCTTCCAGAGTTCTGTCAACTTTTTTTTTATGCGCTAAGGAAAGCTCACACTGTGTGCTTTTACCTTTCAATATATTCTTTCCATTTGCCAGGAATGGAATAAATGCTGGCTTTTGACCATCAGTGTTAATATATTCTTTCTCTCCACTTGCCAGGAATTGAATAAATGCTGGCTTTTGACCATCAGTGTGACTTTGAGACCGCAGTAACATTCGAAAATGATCTTTCTTAAATCCAGGAGAGTGGATTGGGGTGGGGGGCAGAGTTCCCTTTAAGCTGGCACACAAAACTTTAGCTGGCAGCTCAGGGATTTTTCAATTGGCTCATAAGTGAATTGAGAAGGCCTTTTTCCTTCTCCATTGGAAACAATTGAGGATGGGGGCACCTCCTTCTGGGGGCCCATAGAATTGGACCCCCTAGTCCAATCTTTTTGAAACTTGGTTATGAGGAGAGGGACCAGCAACTATGCTTAGAAGGGAACATTGGGGGGAATGTCCTGTGCTCTGCATAGGGATGCACAAATATGTGATAGGCCCTCTGGTATTCAAGGGCTGTGACACAGGTCAGATTCAAGGTGAGGAAGATTTGCCTTAAGGTATGATGGAAAGCTGAGATCTTCAACGTGGTCTCTGTGCTTCACACCCATGGGATCTAGTGCGCATGTGCTGGATCGATCGGTGCTGTAGCAAGCTCTTTTCAACGAATGTTCGCACCCAGTCCCTCCGGGCATGCGCAGGAACCCCACCGCGCATGCCTAGAGGGGTAGGCGCGGACATCCCGCCAGTTCCTTTCTTACCGCCGCGTTGGAAAGACCTATTCGTTCCTTCATCTGATCGGAATCGCTGTTAGCAGTTTAACAAAACTTCTAGCTCTAGGATCATATCCTTTCTTCATTCTTTTTTTATTTCCGTTCTTCTTTATTTTTCTGAGGGAAATTTACCTTAGGCCTTCAGGCACCTTAGGGCTCCCCCCCCTTAACCGTCGCTTCCACTTCTTATGGAGAAGAAGAAGTGGGGATTTTTTAATAGGTGTCGTCACTGTGGAAGCAAACTTGCTCCGCCGGACGGACATAAACTTTGTATTTATTGCCTGGGAGAGTCGCATAAACCGGAGTCCTGTCAGCATTGTGCTCAATTCTCGAACCAAACGAGAAAGAACCAGGCTGCGCAACTTAAAGTGGCTTTGCTTGAATCTGCCCTCGCTCCAGCCTCTGTCATGGAAGAAGGGCCGTCCACATCGACAGCTCCGCCGCCGAGACCGGTTTCCGATGTCAACCATCCGACACCGAAACACTCGACGTTGAAGACTCGATCTTCTGCCTCTACGCCGGTCAAAAAGAAGGCTAAGGCAGGTATGGACCATAAGTCCGTGAAGAAGGGCTCCTCCAAGGCCCTTAAGACGGCAAAAAAGGGGAAGGAAGCGGTACCGGTACTGGGTGATGCTCCAATAGCACCTCCATCGATACAGACCATCCATGTGTTGGATTCCCCCATACGTCCAACGGACCGTCCTTACTCCAGTGTCGAAACGGTGGAACTCGTTAGTCACCAGCTGGGTGCAGAGCATCCCCTGTCAACTTCACAGCCATTGACATCGACAGTGTCCGAAGCTCCCGACGTCAAACTTCCTCAACACCGATACACCACTTCTATGAAACATAGCCACCCTCCACGTCCACGTTCTGAAACTGTTGATACCGATGCTCAAGGCTATATGGACCCGCCTAGTAAACGAGCTGCTGCTTTCTCTCCTAGATGTCCATGGTCCAGAAGTCGATCTCCAAGAGTCTTTCTACCACCACCACCACCACCGATATCATGGGACGTGTGTCAGCTGCGATACCTTTATGGGGCATATCCACCATCTATGCCTTGGTTAATGCCGGCTGATTACTCTGGTTGGGACCATTACTCTGTCCGGTCCGTTCATCGGTCAAGGTCGCCTCATAGAACAAAACCGTCTGCTTCTCTCTCACGTCCACCTACTGTCGGCCCGCCCCACCATTCTCTGGAGCAAAATCGTCCGCTCAACTTGATGTCTCCTCCACCTGTCACTGAGTCAGCAATTACCCGTCTGTCACCTTTTCTACATACCTGGCATCGCATCACCTCAAACAAGTGGGTGCTCGCCATCTTGACCGAGGTTACAAAATCGAATTCATTCAGAACCCCAATATGTCAGTCGTCGTATCCACACACACTTCCCCACCTCTTCTCGAGGAGGTGTCCATCCTTCTGCAGAAGGGAGCCATCGAACATGTACCATTCCACCTCCACGGGACGGGACTCTATTCCTGATATTTCTTAGTCCCAAAGAGAGACGGGGGCGTTCGCCCCATCTTAGATCTCAAGGAGTTGAACCATTATGTGGCTTATCACCGCTTCCGTATGGTGTCACTTCAACAGATCCTGCCCCCCCTTCGCAGAAACATCTGAATGGCCACCCTCAACCTCCAGGACGCATATTTTCATATCACTATCCACCCCTCCCACCGCCAATACCTACGCTTTGTGATTGGTTGTCGCCATTTTCAGTATATGGTCTTTGGCAGGAGAGTTTATTCCACAGGAGCGCTGGCAGGCAAAGCCTCCAACTACCTAGCCTGTATGAGTCGATACCAATATACCCTTTGGGAACGGTATTTGGCTTCTGGTGTCACCTTTGGAAACCGCCCTAGTCTCAAATGTCACGGAGACTCTGCCGTTATTGGAAAACCTGGGCCTTCAGGTCAACAGGCAAAAATCTCACTTGTGTCCAGTCCAGCGCATACAATACATCGACGCGATGCTGGATTCACAGGCATGCATGGCTTACTTGCCCAACGACCGGGAAGCAGATATAATCTCCCTTGCCACCGTCGTCCGCACCCACCCTTCCGTCACTGCCTTTCAGATCCAAAGGTTGCTTGGGTTAATGGCGGCAACAACGTCGGTTCTGGTCTTCACCAGACTAAAAATGCGTCCCTTACAACTTTGGTTTCTTCACAATTACAACATGTCGATCAACGCACATTCAGTCGTCCTATCCCCTCCTCCCAGTATTCAGGACTCTTTACTTTGGTGGACTATCCCTTCAAATATTTTACAAGTAGTGCCCTTCCACCCTCCATCACCAGAGGTCACCATGACTACCGATGCCTCCCTGATGCGATGGGGTGCACACTCCATGGGGCTGTCTGTCGGGGACAAATGGGACGCACAGACAAAGAGAAAGCACATAAACTTCCTCGAACTCCTGGCCATAAAACACGCTGTCACCTCGCATCCTCGGGGCTCTGACCCGGGGCGCACAGGTGGAGGTCTCTTTCTCAGCCAAACGGTCGAGGGTTGAGCCCCCCACCATGCCCCAATGGACCTCACTGCGCAAGCGGCCCCGTACGGGGCTTAGCAGCGCCACCAGATGTCACCGAGTGATGAAGCGAACGAGCGATGAAAAGAGAGAAAAGTGGCTGAAACCGTGAGTTGTCGAACTGGAAAAAGAGCTAAGCATGTCCCCCCCCCCAGCGAAAAGATTTAAGGGAGCAGGAGGGAAACCCCCACTCTCTCAAACAGAGACTCTGAGCGAAGAAAAAGGGGGGGGGAATGGAATTTAAAAAGAGAAGTGATCCTCTTTGGTGCGTAAGGAGAAGAGGTTAGAAATTTTCGTCTTTAAAAAGCGATATTTGAACTTTAATAAAAGTAAACAAAAAACAAGATGTCGGAGCTGGAATGTGAAACTAGCGAACGAAAGGAGGAGCTTCCGGTGTAGGCGTTTCATCTTTCACTGTGTCGGCTGAGAAAGAAACATATTGTAATGACTGTGATCTTGTCTGGGACTGTGAGAAAAGAATTGAGCTGTGACAAGCGAGAAAGTGCCCTCAAAAGCGCTTTTATAAGTCAACAGCTGCGGAGGGAAGGTCCGGCTGAAAGAATGGCAGCGTTTAAACATATAAGCGAGAGATGGAAAAAGGAGAAAACCATTCTCAAAGCCAGAGACCTTTGGAAGAGATTTTATTATTACTAACAGATTAATTTTACCAGTTAAAACATCACTCATCTTTCTCTTGATCCCTCTATATACCCTCCTTTTTCTAACTAAGCGAAATATCTCTCCTTTTTAGGAGAGGAAATAAAGCCTTTTAAATAAAAAAATAAATAAAAGTATCTATATAGCTGATATGGTTTACAAGGTACCATTGTTCT
>NW_015166511.1:116858-122161 GCF_001447785.1 Gekko japonicus
TATGCTTCGGTACGGCTAGGTAGTCGCATAACAGCGCAACGCCTCTCAAAGTGGATCGTAGGTCTGATCCAACTCTGCTACCTACTCACAAAGCAGCCATTGCCTGGCCCTATCAGGGCTCATTCCACCAGGGCTGTTGGGACTTCCACTGCCTTTCTCCAGGGAGTGCCATTGACGGACATTTGCAAAGCCGCTACCTGGGCCACGCCTAACACTTTCATCAGGCACTACACCCTAGACGTCCGTAAAAACACTGGTACCAACATGGGACGTCAAATTCTGTCTTTGGCTATGCAGTAAGAGACCTGCCAGCACCCACATAAAGGTAGGCTACTGCTCGCTAATCTCCTGTGGGTGTGAAGCACAGAGACCACGTCGAAGATAAACAGGTTGCTTACCTGTAACTGGTGATCTTCGAGTTGTCATCTGTGCATTCACGCCACCCACCCTCCTTCCCCGCTGCTGTCAGCTTCTACATTTTTGAATGGGGGTTGATTTGCGGTGGTACTTTGAAGGAACTGGCGGGATGTCCACGCCCCCCCCTCTATGCATGTGCGGTGGGGTTCCTGCGCATGCCCGGAGGGACTGGGTGCGAAAATCCGTTGTATCTACAGCACCAATCGATCCAGCACATGCGCAATAGATCCCATGGGTGTGAATGCACAGATGACCACTCGAAGATCACCAGTTACTGGTAAGCAACCTGCTTTTCTTGTGTGGCTCAGAGAGGAAGATTTAGGATGTCAGGGAAGAATATGAAGAGAAGAAGAGATTGGATTTATACCCCGCCCTTCACTGAGAGTCTCAGAGCAGCTTACAAACTCCTTTCCCTTCCCCTTCCCACAACAGACACCCTGTGAGGTAGGTGGGGCTGAAAGAGCTCTGACAGAACTGCCTTTGAGAGAACAGCTCTGACAGAACTACAGCTTGCCCAAGGTCAACCAGCAGCTGCAAGTGGAGGAGTGGGGAATCCCAGATTAGAGTCCGCGCACTTAACTACTACACCAAACTGTAGACAAGAAAGACCTGTTGCGTTGAGTCACTTGATGGCTTAGCAGAATGGTGCTCACTTCATGGCTCACAGAAAGCCACATTCACAATTACCCATCAACCAAAAGAGCCCCATTCACTCCCATCCTTGGCAGGAGGCGCACAGCTTGCCCAGTCCAAAGTGGGAGCCACCTGTCAGCCAGAAGCCCCACCAAGCCCATTTTTCTGAAATGTGGTACAGGGTCACCCACACTGGCCATCCACATGCCCCTGGTAATCCCACCAGCGTGGATAAAGGAAATAATTACCCCACACAGTCGCCGTCCCCCCCCCCAAATTAGCATTCAGGAGTACAGTGCCTCTGAACATGAGAGTTCTATTTGGCTGTCATAGGTAAGGGCTGTTCACAGACCCAATCCACCTCCACAAATCTGTCTGATCCCTAAGTCTTCTACACCAGTGAGTGTCGCCCCTTATAGCAGTTTACTCAAAAATTAATTATTCCACATGTGATGTAACGCTTCTTTTTGGCTGTCCTGAGCCTACAGCCAATCAGATTCACTGTGGGTGAACTCCGGTGGTGAGACCGAAAAGAATCCTCACTCTTAATTTTCCTCCTTAATTATAGCCTCATTAGTCAATAAGCCTCTGTATTTATATGGCTTATCTAAAATAAGCGTGCTTTCCTCACCTCTTTCCAGCTAGGCTAATCCTGTCAAAAATGCCCTCCCGTTCTACATGTTAAAAGATTCCCGAAACTCCTCAGTTTTCTTTGTATCAGTCCCTGATGACTCCCACTATATTGTTTACCTACTTACTTGCCTCATACCTCGCCATTCTCCCCAGTGGAGACCCAAAAGTGGCTCACATCATTCTCCTCTCCTCCATTTCAACCTCACAACAACCCTGTTTGGTAGGCTAGGCTGAGAGAATATGACGGGCCCAAGGTCACCCAGCAAGCTTCCAGGGCATGGGTGGGGATTCAAACCTGGGTCTCCCAGACACTAGTCTGGCACTCTTAACTGCTACACCACACTGGTTCTCACAGCCTGTGCCCCTCAATATTTCTATCTCTATCTCTAATTTTGTAATTTTATGGCCCCAGTCACACGGGCTAGATAACACAGGGGGGAGGCGTGACTTTTCGCGCCAGCACGCGATCAGATGCCGCCACGGCAAAGTGGGGCTTTGTTTGTCGGTGTGTGTTTTCAACGCGCGTCAACACGGCGAGAGGAACATGCTTGAGTGATCACACGTAGGTATTCCGTCGACGGCCCATAGCAAATGGTTTGCTAGTAGACTTTCCTGGGTATTTTTTAACTCTCGATCTTTGGGCGGATGCTACAGGTCAGCGATGGGTGTGCTACGCTTGCCGGATGTGTCCTTGTGATCGTGCCTGTATACTCCGCCTGACATTCGTGCCTCTCCCGCTGCAAATTCTGCGTGTGAACAGGGCCTATATTTAGTAAAGGTAAAGGTTTCTCTTGCTCAAAAGCCAGTCAGATCTGACTCTAGGCTCATCTCCGTTTCCAAGCCAAAGAGCCAGCACTGTCCAAAGACTTCTCCGTGGTCATGTGGCCAGGATTACTAGATGCTGAGGCGCATGGAACGCTGTTCCCTTCCCACCAAAGTGGTTCCTATTTATCTACTTATAATTTTTTGCTTTTGAACTGCTCGGTTGGCAGGAGCTGGGGCCAGAGACGGGAGCTCACTCCGTCACACGGCACTTGGGTCTCAAACTGCCGAACTAACAACCTTCCGGTCAGCAGTTCAGCGTCTTAAACCTCTGAGCCACCGCAGCCCCAATTTTATATTTACACACACACATATATATGTTTACCAATACAGGATACACTTTCTACATCTTTGGTAATTGCAACTCTGCTACTATAGGGCACGGATGTCGCTAGGCAGGGAGTTCCACTAGGCCGGTGCCGGGGCCAAAAGGGCTCTTTGGGGGGTATACCGAGAGAGGCGGTCCCATAGGTACATTGGCCCAAGACCATTTAGGGTCTTAAAGGTTAATACCAAAACCTTGAATCTGATCCCGTATTCAACCTGGAGCCAGTGCAGCTGGCGAAGCACCATTTGGATATGTGCTGTCAAAGGGATCCCCGTAAGGACCCGAGCCCGCTGTATTCTGGACCAGTTGTAATTTCCAGATCAGCCGCAAGGGTAGCCCAATGTAGAGCGAGTTACAGTAGTCTAACCAAGAGGTGACAGTTGCATGGATTACTGCAGCTGCATCATGGGGAGACAGGAAGGGGGGCAGTTGTCTGATCTGGCTAAGCTGGAGGAACGCCAGTCTGGCGACATTTGTGATCTGGGCCTTGATTGATAAGGAGGCATCCAGAATCACACCCAGGTTAGCACTGGTGTTAAAAGTGCACTACCAAGAGCCAGGAGATGACAGCCCACCGCTGAATTCCCCCTGCCCAGCCACAGAACCTCTGTCTTTGATGGATTCAGTCTCAGTCAGCTCCATTACAACCATCCACCCACAGCCACCAGCCCATCGGTCAGAGCAGACAGGCCCCGTTCTATGCCCATAATCTCCATGAGTTCACCCCAAAACCTCGAGATGAATTGAGGACCCCTGTCCATTATTATTTTGGTAGGTAGCGTGTGGAGCCTGACCACGTGGTTGAGGAACGCTTTGGCCAATGTCCATGCCATTGGTACACTGGGGAAAGGTATGAAATGCTTGGAGAGTAATTCCACGACCACCCAGATAACCGTCATGGATTTGCTGGGGGGTAAATCTGTGATGAAATCCGTTTGGCCCCAGCACCAAATCCCCCCCCACCTCCACTTCCCGTTTGTCCAGCTCCGAAAAGGCGGTGGCGAATTTGGCCACCCATCCCCCAGGAGGGGGGGCAGAGGGGAGGAAAGTTAATCAACCCCTTCCGCGTTGTCACCGCCCCACCCAATTGGAAAGGCGTGAACATGGATTCTAGGACCACCTCGCGACGGCTTTCGTGCTGCGGGAGGCGGGACAAGGCATTCGCTAGCGAGTTTGACTTCCCTGGGAAATGGTGGAGAGTGAATTGGAACGTAGAGAAAAAAATCCGCCCACCGGAGCTGTTTGGCGTTTAAGTTATGGGCAGTGTTCCCTCTAAGCTGAGTTAGTGTGAGCTAGCTCACAGTTTTTTACCCTCCAGCTCACACATTTCTGTCTCCGCTCAGGAAGGAGGGCTCCAGAGCAAACTAACCTATGCAGCTGCCAAATCACTCGCTCACAACTTTAATGCCAGTAGCTCACAAAGTAGAATTTTTGCTCATGAGACTCCATGGCTTAGAGGAAACATTGGTTACGGGGTGTGTGTGCGAAGCACTTCCAGGTTCTTGTGACCTGTCCACACCTCAAAGGGCCCCCTCGCCCCCTCCAGCCAATGCCTCCATGTGGGGAGAGCCAGCCGGATTGTGCCGGCTTCCCTGTCCCAAACCGACCAGTTACGTTCAGTGTCAGTGAATTTGCGGGTCACATAGGCCAGGGGATGGAGCTTGCCATCAGCTCCTTCTTGCAAAATCGCCCCCCCCATAGCTATGTCTGAGGCGTCCGTTTGCACCACAAACGTTTTAGTTTCGTCAGGTTGCGCAAGGATGGGTTTGGTGGTGAAAAGGGCTTCCAGTTTGTCAAACGCCTCTTGGCATTCGGGGGTCCATAGCAGCTTAGCCCCTGGCTTAGTATCCTCTGGACCCTTCCCCTTCGTTTTCAACAAGTCAGTGAGGGGTAAGCACACCTGGGCAAAGTTCGACAGGAAAGTTCTATGGAAATTGGCGAACCCTAAGAAACTTTGGAGTTGCCGGCGAGTTCTGGGGGCCTCCCACTCCAAAATGTCTTTTACTTTCTCCCGGTCCATTTCTATGCAATGAGGGGAGATGTGATAGCCCAGGAAATCAACCTCCATTGTATGAAATTTGCACTTAGACAGTTTGGCAAACAGTTTGTGCTTGAGCAACTCTCTCACCAACTGCACATGGGAGGTCTTGTCGGGGGAATAAATCAAAATGTCGTCCAAGAAAACAAGCACCCCGTTAAACAGGTGCTCATGCAACACTTCATTTATTAAATTCATGAAGACCCCCGGGGAGCCCTGAAGACCGAATGGCATCACCAGGTATTCGAACTGCCCTAAAGGAGTATTGAAAGCAGTCTTATACTCATCCCCTTCCCTTATGCGCACCCGAAAGTAAGCGTCACGCAAATCAAGTTTGGAAAAGATTTTCCCTTTAGCCACTTTAGTGAGATCCTTGATCAATGGCATAGGGTAAGCGTTCGTAGATGAGACAGCATTCAAACCCCGATAGTT
>NW_015166511.1:124454-142460 GCF_001447785.1 Gekko japonicus
CTCACTGGTTTTCACCACCCTGAACAACTTCGTATCATCCGCAAATTTAGCCACTTCACTGCTTACTCCCAACTCCAAATCATTAATGAACAAGTTAAAAAGCAGTGGACCAAGTACTGATCCCTGCGGTACCCCACTGCTTACCACCCTCCACTGAGAGAACTGCCCATTTATACTCACTCTCTGTTTTCTATTAATTAGCCAGTTTTTGATCCATAAAAGGACTTGTCCTTTTATCCCATGATTTTTGAGCTTACTTAGGAGCCTTTGATGAGGAACTTTATCAAAAGCTTTCTGGAAGTCAAGGTAAACAATATCTATTGGATCCCCCTTGTCCACATGTTTGTTCACCCCCTCAAGGAACACTAACAGGTTAGTGAGACAAGATCTTCCCTTACAGAACCCATGCTGAGTCTGCCTCAATAGGTTTTGTTCATCTATGCGCCTACTAATTCTTTCCTTAATAATGATTTCGACCAATTTACCTGGTATCGACGTCAGACTGACTGGCCTGTAATTTCCCGGATCTCCTCTGGAACCCTTTTTAAAGATGGGACTGACATTCCAGTCCTCAGGACAGATATAGCTGGGTGTCGTAAGCATGCTGATGGCAACCCAGCCTGAAACTTCATGCCAGCTGGGTGAGGGGGCACATAGAGACAGACAGACAGACAGACAGACAACCTTTATTGGCATATCAGAGATAAAAGTACATTAAAATTTAGGAATACATCAAAAAAGTGGTTGTCATACAAACAAACAAACAAGAAAGAAAAAAACCCAGATCTATTTATAGTTTCCCTGATTTGAATTGCAGATTGAAGAAGACAGGCAACATTAAAAGTTATAGAAGAGTTTTGCCCCGAGAGCAGCAGCAGGACTTTGACACCCTCAGGGAGACCACGCCATGTAAAAAGGAGGGAGTCCAGAAATTTATCCCGGGTCTTAGTATAAAATGGGCAATTTTAAAAGAATGTGGGAAACAGATTCGATGGCACCCCGACTACAAGGGCATTGTCTAAGTTCATAAGGGATTTTATGGCGTCTTTCAGAGAAGATGGCCGGTGGCAATGCATTAAATCTGGCTAACATAAATGCCCTTCTTTGATGGGGGTCAGTTAAAGAGCAAAGATAAGTAGCCGTGTGGCCCAGTGTCTGGGGTAATCCCAGATGAATCGGAGAACAAGTTTTCCTAGCTGCCTCAGTCAAGCACTTGAAACTGAATATCTAAAAGTCGATGTTTGATTGTATAAAATATTGTGGAGGCAGATGATAAATAAAGCGGATCTAAAGGTATTCCTAAAGACCTAGTTTTTTTTTTACTAATTTCAGCCAATTAGGTTCACATAGAGACATTAAATAACATTGGAGAGAGGATTGCCCCTTGAGGGGCCCTGCGCACCAACGGGTGGCGAGGTGACGCCCTCCCTCCTAGCACCGCCCTCCATCCCTGACCTTGAAGGAATGAGGTAAGCCGCTGAAAGGTCACCCCACGAATTCCTACATCAGCAAGGTGGGTGGGCACTCGGAGTTACTGAAGCTTCGGATGGGAAAGCAAACCCAGGACCCGGGTAAAACCAGGTGGGTGTAGTCAGAAATAGCAGTGGGGGGGGGGGATTAATTGGGATGCCGGCTGCATTGCTACATCACTTCTGGGGGAAACCCAGGCTAGCTCTCGGAATTGCATTAGAGCAGGGCTGGCCAGGCTGTGGCTCGGCTCTTTCACACCTATTGTGCGGCTCCTGGCAGGGCAGCTGGGGAAGCTACATATCATTGGCAAACAAATGTCATTATCAATATCTGCTTTTACTGCTTTCGTTATTATTTTCGGCAGCCTCATTTAATGTTAATAAAAAGCAAGTTTGCATATTTCCCAGTAAAAACGTGTAATATTTGTTCATGTCTTGCAGCTCTCAGACATCTGGCATTTATTCCATGTGGCTCTTACGTTAAGCAAGTTTGGCCACCCTTGCCATAGAGTGTTACCATAGAGTTTCCAGCTATTCCTAGAGCTACTCTATATCATTTCCTAGAGCTACTATTAATTCCTAGAGCGATGCTACATCACTTTCGTGTTTCCTCAGAAGTGACTTAGGGATGCAGCCGACTTCGACCCCCATGGCGCCACCCCCAAACCCTCCTACTGGTTGCCAGGCTTGACTTGGCAGCCCTACTACAAGGTTACTCTTAACCTTGGGAACTAGTGACTGGAACTGAACTCAGCAATAAAAGGGAAAACTCTGCATTTCTTGGCTCTTGACTAACCTTTGGCAATGCTGATAAACAATGGGACATTCCCGTTGGGCGTGCAACCCATGGCCTTGAGAGCTTCGCCCTTAGCTTAAAATGGAGCATATCAGGAGAAGTGTTAACCCCCCTTCCCTATGCTAAATACCATGGAAAAGAGGAGGTTGAGGGGGGAATATGATTGCTCTCTTTCAGTATTTGAAGGGTTGTCACTGAGAGGAGGGCAGGGAGCAGTTCCCGTTAGCGGCAGAGGACAAGACTCACAAGAATGGGTTTCCATTAAGGGCAGGAAGATACTGACATGAAAGAAGAAAAGGAAGATGGAGGAGGAGGTCGGATTTATAGCCCACCCTTCACTACCTGAAGGAGTCTCAACGTGGTTTACAATCTCCTTTCCCTTCTCCTCCCCACAACAGACACCCTGTGAGGTAGGTGGGCCTGAGAGAGCTCTTTTGAGGACTGCCCTAGAGAGAATAGCTCTGAAACAACTTATGACTGACCAAAGTCACACCAGCAGCTGCATGTGGAGAAGTGAGGAATCAAACCCAGTTCTCCCAGATTAGAATCCGCGCTCCCAACCACTACACCAAACTTTTTTACAGTTAAGAGTTGTGCAACAGTGGAATCAGTTGTGCAAGAGTGGAATCGGCTTCCTCGGGAGGTGGTGAGCTCCCCCTCCCTGGCAGTCTTTAAGCAGCGGCTGGACAGACACTTGTCAGGGATGCTCTGGGCTGGTCCTGCATTGAGCAGGGGGTCGGACTAGGTGGCCTGTATGGCCCCTTCCAACTCTGTGATTCTTTGATTCTATGACTATTGTCCATATTCCCTTCCCAGAAGCTGCTTTTTAAAAACTAAATAGCACATCTGGATTTCCAGTTATGGAACACCAATGTCACCTGTCATTTGGACCGAAGGGGATTTTTTTTCTGGGCCGGATGGAGGACCGATGTGCCAGTATATCGAAATTAGCTATTAGTTCAATTCGTTCTCCCCATCGGGAGCAGCAATTTCTGAGTCCTTTGGCAATTCTCCATCCACCCGCCCTTCCATTCCACTCTCGCAAACAGCTTTATTTTCAAATCAGCACTCTGCTTCCCATGCGCTGCCATGAATCATGTTTAAGGAAGACTTGGGATGAAGTTTCTGTGAATGGCAACCATTTTCACCTCTGGGGCTGTGGGGATTGCCGCCGGAGCCCTTGTGCCCTGTGACTCCCCCAAGAGAAAGCCCACTTGATTGGTTGCAAACTGCATTCTGTATTATCCTATTCAGAGCACAGGGCATGATGCAGTAGGAATGCAACTCTGAAGAACAAGGTACCGACTTCGTAGTATCAGCCCAGACCCTCCAGACAGCTTCTGTCAGGAGGCCTGACTGGGCAGGCTTTTAAAATACATGTTATTTATTAACAAAAATCTGATTGGTCTATGGAAAAGACCAGCCCATGGCCATAGAATCATGGAATTTAAGCTTTATGTGCAGACATTTCCGGGTTCAAACGATTATAGAGTTGGAAGGGATATCCAGGGTCATCTAGTCCAACCCCCTGCACAATGCAGGGAATTCACAAATACCTCCCCCCCCAATCACACTCCCAGTGACCCCTGTTCCATGCCCAGAAGATGGCAAAAAAACCCTCCAGGATCTCCGACCAAACTGGCCTGGAGAAAAATTGCTTCCTGACCCCAAAGTGGTGAACAGCGTTTCCCTGGGCGTGTAAGAAAGGGCCAGGAGAACTAAGCACTGAGGCAACCCTTCCTGCCCTCCCTTTCATGATCGGCATAAGTTCACAGAATCAGCAATGCTGTCAGATGGCCATCTAGCCTCTGTTTGAAAACCTCCAAAGAAGGAGAGCCCACCACCTCCTGAGGAAGCATGTTCCACTGAGGAACCATTCTGTCAGGAAGTTCTTCCTAATGTTTAGTCGGAAACTCTTTTGATTTAATTTTTTACTAACTTGTCAACAAGATTCTTTTGTGGAACCTTATCAAAAGCCTCACTGAAATCAAGATAAACTATGTTTACAGTGTTTCCCTGTTCCAGCAAGGTAGTAACTTTCTGGAAAAAAGAGATACAGTTAGTCTGACATGACTTGTTCTTGAGAAACCCATGCTGGCTCTTAGTAATCACAGCCATCCTTTCTAAATGCTCAAGGACTGACTGTTCAATTATTCATTTCAGGTATAGATGTCAAGCTGATGGGTCAGTAGTTACCTGGATCCACCCTCCTTTGAAAATGGGAAGAACAAAAATGGTAGACAGATTTAGGGCCAGACAGATTTGGGACTATATCTTTTAAATATAGATTGAAAAGCAAAACGGGCCAGAATATACCCCTATTTGACCCACAGAGTAATTAGAATCTCATCTGTTAAAGTGCCTGTAGTTTGAGAGCCAGTTTGGTGTAGTGGTTAAGTGTGCGGACTCTAATCTGGGAGAACCAGGTTTGATTCCCCACTCCTCCACTTGCACCTGGCTGGATGACCTTGGGCAAGGACAACATTTGCTCACCTCCAGTCTTCTGGCACCTCACCTGTTCTCCAAGAATTCTCAAAAGTAATGGACAGAGGCTCCGAAATAACACCCACAAGTTCTTTTACTACCCTTGCATGCAATTCATCTGGTCCTGAAAATTTCATTTCATTTAAGAGCCAGTTTGATGTAGTTTGAGAGCCAGTTTGGTGTAGTGGGGGTAGTGAAGGGCGGGGTATAAATCCAATCTCTTCTCTTCTTCTTTTCCCTCACAGGGTGTCTGTTGTGGGGAGGGGAAGGGAAAGGAGTTTGTAAGCTGCTCTGAGACACCTTTGAGTAGTGAAGGGTGGGGTATAAATCCAATCTCTTATTATTATTATTATTATTTAAAGAAACGAGGTGTTTATGTACTACCCCTTTGCCGATCCTAGGCTGCAACTCCCTTCCCTCGTCATGTGTTCTGTTTTTGCCATGTTAAGTACCATTTCCCTCACAAGAGAAATCTGAGGAAAAGTAGGAATTGAGCAGTTCTGCCCTCTCTTCATCACCTGCTACAATTTCACTTTCCTGTTCCCATTATGGGCCTACCATGTCCTTGCTCTTTTTCTTACTTTGAACATAACAAAATAACCATTTTTGTTGTTTTTAGCATCTCTTGCTAGCCTAAGCTAAAAAAAAAACAACCCACTCTCCCTACAAGCAGTGGTTATTTGTTTATATTCATCCTTGGTTATAAGGCCCTCCTTCCATTCCCTAAATGAGTCTTCTTTATTTATCTAGTCTTTAGAAAGCTGTTTATGGAGCCACCTTGGCTTCTTTAGGCTCCCATTTTCCCTTTTCGCATAGGAATCTTTTGTGATTGTGCCTTCAATATTTCACTTTTAGGGAACTCCCACCCCTCTCGAACTCCTGTCTCCTCAAGTATTTCTGAACATGGGATTCTACCCAGCATAACTTTGTCAAAATGTGCTTTCAATCCTGGTTAACTCTCATGAGAAAGGATAGGATGACTGGGAAAGACCCTTGTCAGGCGTACTGGAGAGCTGCTCCCTGCCAGAGACAGCTGTGGTGGATTATCTGGACCAGTAATTTGACTCTGTCCAAGACAGCTAAGAGGGGGGCGGGGCATCACAGCTGTCCCATCGAGCCCTTGCTGGTGGAGATCGGTACACCCAACCTGTATTTTTATCCTGCCAATCCACACAGGAGCTCAGGGAGAGGTCCATGGTCCTCCCCTCCTCCATTTGATCTTCACAGCAACTGTGACAACCTCGGTTCAGATGAGAGAGGGAGAGACAGTGACTGGCCCAAGGTTACCTGTGGAGTTCCATAGGGTTTCTATTTGCCTGGTGACACTGGTCAGCCTCCTGCTCCCATGCTCAGTCCCCCACCCTTACTCATTTTAGAAGCAGGAGAAAACTGGAGTAGGGGAAGGGAATCAGTGGTGATGCTCTAGGAATCTTCCTCAACCTCGATGGTCTTCACCACTGAGATTGGGGAAATTCCTAGGGCATCACCTGAAAGTTACATCACTTCTGGGTGGAGGCCAACACCTCAAGTTTCATCGGTTCTGGGTGGAAGATGGGTTGTCCGCTGCACAGTACTCACTGTCCACCCAGAACTGATATAACTTCTGGGTGACACTCTAGGAATGCCCCCAAACCTCTAAGGATTTGGAGAGTTCTAGAGGGGCATGGAGGAAATGACATCATTCCCCAAACCCTGCCCTCCCCAGGTTCTACCCCTCAAATCTTCCAGCATTTGCTGGAGATAAACTGGAGACGCTAGAGCTTCACAACAAGATGGTGGCTATTGTCTGTTTCTCCATATGTCTAGTATGTAAAAACTGCTCCCCCTCCCAAGGAAAGTAGTGTAGGACACATAATTCCTTCATATATACCCTTCCTCATTTTATCCTCACAATAGCATCGTGGGGTAGGCTAGTCTGAAAAACAGGCCCAAGTCACAGGCCCATTGCCAGAAATGTTATGGAGGCATGAGTGATGGCGGCATGGGCACCCTTGGTGGGGTAGGGTTGCCAGGTCCCCATCTCTACAAATCCTGAAACACATTGGGCAGGTCCTGGTGATGTCATAGGTGATGTCCAGCAATGTCATAGGGTGAGACCTGGCCCATGTTACGTGGTGCTCCCATTCTTCCCAATGCGCTCCAAGGATAAGCGTTCATCAGAGGTTGTCTCCACAACCCCCAGATACCATCTTTTGCTCTGACGGTGTCCCCAACCGGAAGGAAAAGGTCTGGAGAGTTGAGTGCAGATGATCTCGTGCTATAAATGTGGGTAGGGGTAAATTCAGAGGCCTTCCCGTCAGTGTTCCCTGTAAGCTGAGTTAGTGTGAGCTAGCTCACATTTTTTTAGCCTCCAGCTCACACATTTTTGTCTTAGCTCAGAAAGGATGGCTCCAAAGCAAACTGATTTATGCAGTAGCCAAATTGCTCGCTCACTACTTTTAAGCCAGTAGCTCACAAGGTTGAATTTTTGCTCACAAGACTTCACAGCTTAGAGGGAACATTGCTTCCCGTACTCTTCTGTCTTTGTGAGCCACACAAACCAGGCATTGTCTGAATCGGTAGGGCTCCAGGCTGGTGTGAATTAGCCTGTGTTTCCAATCAAAGGAAAAACACCAGGCCTGTGGCCCAAACAACAGAAGTGGACTTATATTCAAATTAGATCTCACCATGAGGGAGAGAGAGATAAATTAGTCGCACCCCATTCAGATGGTGCTGTTGTCTCCCGGGAGGGAAGGTGTGATTTCCAATCTATTTATTATGAATGACTGTTTTCTGCTCCACCGTTTCCACATAATGAATACATTCATGGTACTTAAAGAATTAGCTTCCTTGTTTCTGTCCAAGAAAATTTACAGAATGATGCATGCAACTGCTTATTTATTCCTTCATTATTGTTTATTTGCACCATCCTGGGTTATATATCTTGTTCCCGGGGAAATCCCCAAGGAAGTAGCATCCGGTTCGGCGCTCTTATTATGAACACATCTTCTCCCATAAATTAGAGGCAACATTTTCAAAGCCAAGCAAAAAACACATTTCCTCATTTTCTTACCGGGCATAAATTTTTCAAGAATGGAGAGGGCATAAGGGGAAGCATAATTGCTTCAAAAGACACCCGTCTTTCTAAGTACAAATGGATTTCAGAAAGGCTGGGTTGTTATTTTTTTAAGTGAGCTTTGCAAATATCATGTTGCACCAAGCAATCTTTGATAACAGCAATGCTGGAAGTCAGTACCATGGGCTTTGATATCTAGGACACTCTTAAGCACTCACCCACCCTAATACACAAATCCGTGCACATACGAGCTGACTTTCACTGTTTAACTGGTGTACTGTGACTATGTTTTTCTCATTTGTTGGCGGTGAGTATACCAAACAGGGATACTCACACACTTCTCTCCCACTCAATTGCCCGCTGAATTTATCTACCCAATGGGCTCATCTGCACCTTTTTAAAATTCATTGGAATTCCACTGTTGAATCAGTGCAGTGACTGTTTTCTTATTTATATCAGTTAGCAGTGTATATACCAAACAGGGATACTTGCGCAATTCTCCACCACCCAATTGTCCTCTGAATTTATCTCTCCAATGAACCCAACTGCACTGTTTTAAAAGTCAATTGACTTCCACTGTTGAATCGGTGCAGTGATGCTCTTCTCATGCGTATCGCTTGGCAGTGTGTATCCTGAAAAGGGATGCTCGCACAATTCTGTACCGCCAAATTGCTTTCTGAATTTATCTATCCGATGGACCCAACTGCACCGTTTTAAAATTCACCTGACTTCCACTGTTGAATTGGTGCAGTGACTATCTTCTCATGTTAGCACACGAGAGACCAGCAAGATTTTGAGGATATAGGCTTTCAAGATTCAGTGCCCTCTTCATCCGAGGAAGAGAGCATTGATTCTTAAAAGCTTATATCCCCCAAAATCTTGTTGGGCTCTAAGATACTACTAGACTCAAATCGAGGATGGGCGAGTGGGCATTAATGTGGCAAACGGGGTTCAATGTGGCCAAGTGCAAAGTGATGCACATTGGAGTCAAAAATCCTAAATATAAACACACATTGATGGGGTCCGAACTGGCAGAGACTAACCAAGAGAGAGATCTTGGAGTCATAGTAGATAACTCAATGAAAATGTCGAGACAGTGTGGAACTGCAATAAAAAAGGCTAACGCTATGCTGGGGATTATTAGGAAGGGAATTGAAAACAAATCAGCCAGTATCATAATGCCAGTATCACTAGAATGATAAAAGGGTTGGAACACTTTCCCTATGAAGAAAGGTTAAAGTGCTTGGGGGTCTTTAGCTTGGAGAAATGACAACTGAGTGGTGACATGATCGAGGTTTATAAGATGATGCATGGGATAGAGCAGGTAGAGAAAGAAGTACTTTTCTCCCTTTCTCACAATACAAGAACTTGTGGGCACTCCATGAAATTGCTGAGCGGTCAGGGTAGAACAGAGAAAAGGAAGTTCTTCTTCACCCAAAGAGTGATTAACACATGGAATTCACTGCCACTGGTGGTCATGGCAGCTACAAGCATGGACGCCTTCAAGAGGGAATTGGATAAGCATATGGAGCAGAAGTCCACCAGTGGCTATTAGCCACAAGGTATAGACAGGAACTCTCAATCTGGGGCAAGGGATGCTGCGTATTCTTGGTGCTTGGGGGGGCCTGATCCAACATTGGCTTCTCTTATCTTCTTATGTTCTCTTATCTGTTTCAGACCTACGTGGCTATCCTCTGAAACTATCATTTCACATGTATCGCTTGGCAGTGTGCATACCAAACAGGAATGCTCACACAATTCTCTACCACCAAATGGCCTTCCAAATTTATCTATCTGATTGGCACAACTGCACCATTTTTAAATTCATCTGACTGCAGCCATTGAATTGGTGCAGAGAGACTATCTTCTCGTGTTAGATTTGAGTCCAGTAGCACACTAGAGACCAATAAGATTTGGGGGGTATAGGCTTTCGAGATCAATGGTCCCTTCATCAAATGGAACATTGACTCCCAAGCGCTTACATCCCAAAAACCTCGTTAGTCTCTAAGGGGCTACCGGACTCAAATCCAGGTATTCTACTGCAGTCTGACTTGGCTCCCTGAGAAACTATCTTCTTGTGTGTATTGATTGGTAGTGTATATACCAAATAGGGATGTTGACAGAATTTTCTATTGCCTGGTCTCTCCAGTGAGTTTACCTGCATTGTTCAATGGGATTGCCATCTATTGACCATTTGGTGTAGTGGTTAAGCATGCAGACTCTTATCTGGGAGAACTGGGTTTGATTCCCCACTCCTCCACTTGCACCTGCTGGATGACCTTGGACAAGCCATAGTTTTGTCAGAGTTGTCCTTGAAAAAGAGCAGTTTCTGTCAGAGCTCTCTCAGCCCCACCTACCTCACAGGGTGTTTGTTGTGGGGAGGGGAAGGGAAAGGCATTTGTAAGCCGCTCTGAGACTCCTTTGGGTAGTGAAGGGTGGGGTATACATCCAATCTCCTCCTCCTCCTCCTCTTCCTCTTCTTCCTCCTCCTCCTCCTTCTCTTCTTCTTCTTCTCTTCCCAAAGACCATTACTTTGGTCTTAGCAAAGTTGATATTTAGGGCCTCATCCTTATAGAAACTGTCCAGTTTGTGTAATATCCTCCTTAGCACAATACAAGTTAAAAGCACCAACACCATGCCATCTGCATGTAAGAGAACCGATCCTTTCATTCCCCCCAAAATGGTGGGAAAAATTTAGGGCCAGACAGACTTCGGGACTATATCATTTAAATACAGATTGAAAAGCAAAACGGGCCAGAACACACCCCTATTTGACCCACAGAGTAATCAGAATCTCCTTTGTTAAAGTGCCCGTAGTGCCTACCTTAACTCTAGCAGTTATGTTAGAATGAAATTCTCCTAATCAGGAACAGTAGACGTTTATCAATATTAGTACCTGATAGTTTCTCCCACTGGGCCAAAGGCAGCAGTGAGGCCCACAAATGCTGTGAACATAGCTTTGGTGAGGCCCTTAAATATGCTGTGAGCCAGCTGGTAAAGAGTCAAGCAACAATTAATAAAGCCTACCCCTTTCCTGAACCCAGCTTCTGCAGGAGGGATAATGTTATTGGAGGTCTCCCAGTCCTCCAGTTTGTGTAGCAAAAGAACTTGGAGGCTATATTCATTAGGCTCATAGGTCAATAGTTGGGAGGGGGGGAACTGATTTGCAGCCTTTTTTAAATACTGGGACAACAATGCTTGGTTTCCTCCTTGAGGGAAATTCACCAGTTAGATTGATCTGGGTGAACAGCATGGCTTAAAGAGGTGCCCACCAATCAGGAAGCAATTTAAATAGCTCAGGAGGGATCAGGTCTTTTCTACCCAACCAAAACAGACACAACTGCACTTGTTTTTATTTCCCTCTTTGGGCTGAAATTATTCGTTAAAATACTTTGAATTGTATAATGTGCTTTGAATTTTTCGATGTGCCGCCAGAATGTTCAGGAGATGTTTCTGCCCAAGGGGCAGCCGTTGATCTCTGAGGCTGCGTTTCATGCCTGTGATCTCCCCCTCCACAAACCCCACGCACACATGTGCCGTCTCAGGAAATGATGTGTGACTGCAACAGTCATCCAAGTCAAACACACACAAAATGATATACTGAAGAGCGAAGGACAATATATATCCCAAATATGTATTTTGGGGACAAATGCTGAAGGGAAATAAAGAAATTCTAAAAGGAGTAGGAGGTAATGGAAACAGAACTGCTACATGCAGAAAAAAACCCAAATACAAGATGATGGAATTGAGCCAGGGGAATTTGTTCATTGCAAGTACCCAATTAATACTTAATGCCAGATTCACAGCCTGGATATGCACCCGTTTGGTTGGGAGGATGACTGCTTTGATGCTAGATCAAATGAGAAAGGCAATGTATGTAGGAAGGAGCAAGGAAGAAGAAGAGGAGTAGTAGGAGGAGATTGGGTTTATACCCCGCCCTTCACTCGGAGTCTCAGAGCAGCTTACAAACCCCTTCCCCTCCCCACAATGGACACCCTGTGGGGTAGGTGGGGCTGAGTGACAGAAACTGCTCTTTTCCAAGAACAGCTGTGCCAGAACTATGGCTTGCCCAAGGTCATCCAGCCAGGTGCAAGTGGAGGAGTGGGGAATCAAACCCGGTTCTCCCAGATTAGAGTCCGTGCACTTAACCACTACACCAAACTGGACAGACAAGCTCGGGGTTTTGGAATGATCGCATCTATTATCTGCCTCCGAACCACCTCCAAGACTAGGATTTGTGCAGATACCCTGGGAGTGGCAGAGGGGAATGGCATCTCCCTTCCTCTCAGCACCCCGTTAAGCACCAATATTCAAATCTAGATTTGAGTCTAGTGGCACCTTGAAGGCCAACAAGATTTTTAGAGTATGAGCTCGTGAGAGTCAAAGCTCCCTTCATCGGACACAGGTAGGAATGGAGATTCCTGAGTCCTTATATCCCATTCAGAAGGTGGGGCAAAGAAGGTGAGGCAGAGAAGGGAGTTAGGAAGCAGAGGTCCAATGCAGGATGCAATCAGCTTGCTCAGAGCACAGGTGCAATGCTTAAGGGCAGAATTGGTAGTGAAATAAGAATCCTATGTCCCGTCATGTGATAAAGCTAAAAAGTATTGGTCTTGGATTCATGAAATGTTACAAAAAATGTTAGGTTGTAATGTACCTTATATACCTGAATGGTTTTTTATTGAATATAATGCCAGAGAATTGTAAAAAAAACCAAGACTTTTATCTTATTATACATGTATTGACAAAGAAGTATTGTGGTATTGACCACAAGAATATTAAGTGCTAAATACTGGAGGGAAAACATAAAGTACCCTCTAAAGAAGAAATCTCCCTTATAAATAAAAGCCGAATGGTGGTGGCACTTCTCTAGAACATTCCACACGCTCCGGAATTGGTTGGCACCCTGGTGTGTCACTCAGAATCTGTCCCTATCCACGCGACTTGATTGGCTTTTGCCTCTAACATTCTAAACAGTTTGCTGTTCTGAGGTAAAATGTGTCCAATCTCCAGGTGAGGGCTGGAGATCACTCAGAATTACAACTGCTTTCCAGATGGCAGAGATCAGTTCCCCTGGAGAAAATGGTGGGCTCTGTATCCTTATATGCTGCTGGGGTGGCCCCCGTATGACAGCCAATGTGATGTAGCAGTCAGGGCTTCAGAGCACGGGAGAGGCTGCAGGTGTGTGGGGGCTGGAAAGCTGAAGAGTGAGGGGAAAATAAAGGTAGGTTGATTATTTGCTGGGAAGGAGATAGGGTTGCCAACTCCAGGTGGGAAATTCCTGAAGATGTGAGGGATGGATCCTGGAGAGGGTGAGGTTTCAAGAGGCGTGGGACCTTGAACAGGTACAAAGCCATAGACTCCACCCTCCAAACCAACTATTCCCTTCTGGGGAACCACCATTGCCAATCTCCAGGTGAGGGCTGGAGATCACTCAAAATTACAACTGTTCTTTAGGTAGTAGAGATCAGTTCCTCTGGAGAAAATGGTGGACTCAGTGTCATTATACCTGCTGAGGTCGCCACAGCAAATTGACACTGAGTGTCCAAGGCTGGGGCACCTGCCCAGAGCCTCTTTCTAGAGGCTGTTGTATTTATTTCCACAACGGGCCTTTTTCCTAGTTATAAATAAAACGCGTGACACTGCAGAAATGGATAAGCTAACTTTAATCTTGAGAGGATGAGAGGAAGAAACTTGAAAATACATGGTCACGATTTTGCAAGTGGTTGGAAGAATACAATAGATAAACTATATGGAACATAACTGAATTAGAAGATGATACGAACTATACTATAATGCAAAATGTTTGCATAAAAACATAAGGTGACAAATGTGAACTTATAAACAAGACAACGTAGGAGGTAACATAATAGTTGAAACAATGATGGATATGTTAACCCAGTTTTTATGTAACTTGTTGTTTGTTTGTCAGTTGTTTATCTGTTTGTAAAATACATTTTAAAAAAATTAAAAAACAATCCTATGTCCCTAGGGTTGCCAGGTGGACTTACCTGGCCAGAGGGGGGCTCCCGGCCCACATCCAGGAGACTGGAAGTGGTTTCGGGCCACTTCTGGTAAAACAGGAAGTGCCCATTCCGATGTGCTGACTGGGTGACCTAGGCATGTATGGGATGTCTGGGGTGACGCTCTGGTATTTGGGCAAACTCTATGGTAAATTCAGCCAAATTTACCATAGAGTTTGCCCAAATGCCAGAGAGTTGCCCCAAGATGTCCCTGATGTGCCTACGTCACTTCCAGGTGACATCAGCATGTCGGAATGGGCACTTCCGGTTTTACCAGAAATGGCATGAAAAGCATTATTCGGGGGGGGGATTTCCCCCCCCCCGCCAGCCAGCTGGCTGGTGGCGGGGAAGCACCCCCCAAAAGTAGGGGTTCTCCCACCCGCAGCGGGAGTCTGGCAACACTATATGTCCCTCTTCAGCCCTGAGGGATCTGTTCTGAATTTGAGAATGAGCTCAAGTTCAGCAATCTCATGTTGTAATCTCCCCTTGAAGGTTCTCTGCTTGAGGAGTGCTGTTCCTCAACTGGATTCAAAGCAAGACCCAGAAGAAGTCTTACTGTCATACATAATTAACATATGTAACGAGGAGTAATTCACACATGGAATTCACTGCCCCCAGGAAATGGTGCTCCCTCTAAGCTGTGGAGTCTCATCAGCAAAAATCCTACTTTGTGAGCGACTGGCATTGAAGTTGTGAGTGAGCGATTTGGCTACTGCATAAATTAGTTTGCTCTGGAGCCATCCTCCCTGAGCTAAGACAAAAATGTGTGTGCCGGAGGCCAAAAAACTGTGAGCTAGCTCACACTCACTCAGCTTAGAGGGAACACTGAAGCATAGAGAGCTTTCAAGGGGGGACTGGGTAAACATATGGAGCAGAGGTCCATCAGTGGCTATTAGCCACAAGGTATAGAGGGCAGTGAGGCAGTGATGCTTTGTCTTCTTGGTGCTTGGAGGGGACAACAGTGGGAGGGCTTCTGGCCCCGCTGTTGGATCTCCTGATGGCGTCTGGGTTTTGCTTACTGTGGGACACAGCTTGTTGGACTGGATGGGCCATTGGCCTGAGCCAACATGGCGTCTCTTATGTTCTTAAGAGCAGTGGTCCATGAGTGGCTGTTAGCCACAAAATATAGATGGTACACTCTGTCTGGGGCAGAGACACTCTATGTTCTTGGTGGTGATGGGCAACAGTGGGAGGGCTCCTGGAGTTCTGGCCCCGCTGGTGGACCTCCTGATGGCACCTGGGTTTTGGCCACTGTGTCACAGAGTGTTGGACCAGATGGGTCGCTGGCCTGATCCAACATGGCTTCTCTTATGTTCCGATGTCTCCCACCCAGCAAATCTGACTCGGTTTCAATCGAGGAGTTGTCCAGTCCAGCACTTGTAGCCATGCTTACCACCCTGCGGCAGCCCTCACAGCCTTCCCACACCAGCCCAAATGTCACAGAGAACCAGTGTGGCCTAGTGACGAGGGTGAAAGTCTGGAGCCACGTAGGCCCATGTTCAAACAGCCACCCTGCCCTGAAGCTGCCTGGGTGATCTTGTGCCACTCATTCCCTCACCCTCTTTCAGCCTAGTATACTTCACAGGGCTGTTGTGAGGGCAAAATGGCGGAAGAGGGTAGCCATGTACCTCAAGAACATAAGAGAGCCAGTTTGGTGTAGTGGTTAAGTGCACGGACTCTAATATGGGGGAATCAAACCTGGTTTGATTCCTCCACTTGCAGCTGCTGGATGACCTTGGGCGAGCCATAGTTCTCTCCGAGCCGTTCTCTCAAGGACAGTCCTCGAAAGAGCTCTGTCAGCCCCACCTACCTCACAGGGTGTCTGTTGTGGGGAGGGGAAGGGAAGGAGTTTGTAAGCCTCCTTGTGAGACTCCTTGTGAAAGGCAGGGCATAAATCCAATCTCCTCCTCCTCCTCCTCTTCTTCTTCTCCTTCTCCTTCTCATTCTTTAGTCCCTCAGAGGAGAGATAGGATGATAATGGGCAGACTGGATTGGGGTGGAAGTCTGCATGCCTGAATGGTGAGGGCTGGAGACGAATCGGACAGCCATTCCAACTTCCCTCCCACTACAAAACCTACACTGTGAATGTCCTCAAATCCTCCCAGAAGAAGACAAGATGAAAAAAGCATTCCTTTCTGGTCTTTCTGCTTTATGGGACTAATAACACAGAAGGCCTAATTATACATTTAAAGATGAGGAGAATAAAGCTTCAGGGAGACGAGGCTTTCTGAATGCGCTCCTACCTCCAGCCGCTCGCCTGATTAATGGCCGCACCTCACACTGTTTCTGTTTGATAGGTGCAGGGAAGATGCAGGAAAAGTGTGTTCTTCATAATTGCCTCGGAGCCAGAATCAATGAAGCCCTCTCTTCACAAGTAAACAATTTTCCCGGTGCCCCCACCCGCTCTCTCCCTCCCCCGCTGCCAAAATTGCATTTGTAAAATAAAAAATAAAAAAGGACTATTGAAATTAGAGCTCAGTAAATTGGTGTGAAAGGTTTTGTGCAGCGGGAAGCCGATAACCGGGGTTCCTCTGTGGACATTTGGGCGACACGATGGTCTGGGTGGGAAGTGAGACGCTGGCGGTCCAGGGCTAGCCTTTAAAGATATACATATTTTATTAAGGATCTAAATGTATTTTTGTGGTTGTGGTTGTGTGTTTTGTTGTGCGTGTGCATGCCTTTTCTTCATTTCTTGGACTCGTAAAACTTTGTAAGTGCTCAGTGCAGGGTAACTTTCAACGGAAGTTGTATTTTATTCAGAATTTGAAGTTTTATCTCTCAGATTTTATGTTTTTACTTTTTACTTCTGTGAAATGCCATCAAAGGAATTGTTTGTGTGTGAGGACTCATGAGGAGGTATATGCATTGTGAACTGTAGCCAGATATTAACTGGAAAGAGGACATGCCCCCCCCCCCATGTGGTAAGCTTGCCAGCTGGCACCCAGTCGGACACTGTCAGGGTGGGGACATGGGCGGGCACCGTCACATTGACAGCACAATGCCATGTCCAGGGAGAACCCAGAAGTGCTGCTCTAGAATTCCACGAAAACCAAGGAGTCTCCACTGAATCCTAGAGGGGCATGATGTCACTTCTGGGCTTGCCCTGGAAATGACATCACACCATTGACACAATGGAAGATTTTGCCATATTTCTCCCTACTTGCTTACTGAGCAACATTGGGGGCCAGGGGGCTGCCAAAAAGAGGTCTTCTGCTATAGCGGGAGATGTGAACCTCTACTAGGGTTGCTAGGTGCCTCCTAGCAAATGGTGGAGGATGGAGGGGACTTATCAGAAGAGAGAGGAAGGCCCAGGTAAGGTGGCAACATCACTTCTGGTACATACAGGAAGTGACACCGTCATGCTGTGATGTCATGGTGACACTCTGGTATTTGGGCAAGAACTCTGGTAAAAATGGCTTCTACTTTAGAGTTTTTGCCCAAACACCAGAGCATTGCCTGGATGTCACCTGTGTGATGACATCACTTCCTGTGTGCTCTGGACTTGACATTGCCACGTCGCTGGTGACATGGCCTAGGCCTTTTTCTCTCGACTGGTTATTCCGCCAGTCAGCCAGCTGATTGGCAGGGAGGCAGGGCTTGGCAGGGGGGAACCACACTTCCGCTGGGGGCAGGACTGGCAACCCCGGCCCCTAACACGAGAGGCACCGTCCTCCAGAGGCCACCATGCTGTCGATCATCCGGGAATTAGGCTCCTGAAAAGGGAGGGGGGGAAATAGGCAGAAAAGGATGGAGTTCTGATGGAAGCAGTTCCTCCTGTCAGCCAGAGAAGACAGCTGTCTAAAACTGCTAAAAGCCTCGAGCAAGGCCTCCTTGTGAGCATGGGCCTACTCGTGAGCAAAGCAGAGGAGCCAAGAAATGGGAGTGACACATTAGGATTGGATTGGCAACCTCCAGGTGCAGGCCCGTAACCGGAAAATTTTGGTTGGTGGGGCAGAGGCTGGGGGGCAGGGGAGTGGGGAATGTAATTAGGTTTCTAATTAGACTAGATGTCACTTAGGGGATGTCACTTAGGGGCCTCCCCTTCCCTTCCCTTCCAGGGAAGCCACCCTACCGCTTCTGGTCAGTTTCACTCCGCTCCTATCAGCTGTTAGGTTTAACAGCTGAGGAGAGGAGAGTGAAACTGACCAGGGGTGCGGTCAAACGGCCTGCCGGGAGCGGTTC
>NW_015166511.1:143153-144565 GCF_001447785.1 Gekko japonicus
GACGGGAACGCCGCCCTGCCACTTCTGGTCAGTTTCACTCCCCTCTCCTCAGCTGTTGAACCTAATTGGGGAATTGAAACTGACCCGAAGCGGCAGGGCGGCTTTCCGGGAAGAGCCCACGAGGCCACAGGAGGGCAGGGGTAAGAAGCATGGTGCAGTGGGGGGCGGGGTCTTGGGGGGGTTGGCATCCTCCCAGAGTGTGGCAGGGCTCATCTCTGGTGGGGCTCCTCCCCCAAATGCCCCACCGTGGCTATGGGCCTGGAGACCTCCAAGAATTAAAAATCATCTCCAAACTATATAGATCTGTTTCCCCACATGTTCCCCAGAGAGCACTGAGGTCAGGGTCTCAAAACCGCTTGACCCTCCCTGGACCAAAAGATGCCAGATTGGCCTCTTCCAGGGCCAGGTCCTTCTCAGTGGCGGCTCCACACCGGTGGAATGAGCTCCCAGAAGACATCAGGGCCCGGCGGGACCTATTATGGTTCCGCAGGGCCTGTAAAACGGAGCTCTTCCACCAGGCCTTCGATTAGGAGCTGACACTAATAACAACTGAATTGTTAAGGCCCTCTGTGTCGACAACAACATTAACAGCTAGGGATACTCTGGACACCAATCTCGGCCACACCTTTGTTACCATCCGAACACGGCCTACTGGGATGTTACCGCCATCAGCACTTTGCCTGTATTTCGAATTGTTACGTTATGAATTTTATGTAGTTGCATTGTGTCAATGCATCGGGTTTTTTAATATTTTAACTTTTAATGTAAGCCGCCCTGAGCCTGCCTCGGCAGGGAGGGCGGGATATAAATCGAATTAAATAAATAAATAAATAGGGGATTTGGAGGGTGGTCTCTAGAGCATTATAGCCCTATGAGGTCCCTCCCCTCCCCAAACTCTGCTCAGTCGCAAAGCAACTTGAAAAAGAAGAAGAGGAGGAGGAGGAGGAGATTGGATTTATACCCCGCCCTTCACCACCCAAAGGTGTCTCAGAGCAGCTTACAAACTCCTTTCCCTTCCCCTCCCCAAAACAGACACCCTGTGAGGTAGGTGGGGCTGAGAGAGCTCTTGACAGAAACTGCTCTTTTTCAAGAAGAGCTCTTATCAGAACTACGGCTTGCCCAAGGTCATCCAGCCAGGTGCAAGTGGAGGAGCGGGGAATCAAACCCGGTTCTCCCAGATTAGAGTCCGCACACTTAACCACTACACCAAACTGGAAGGAGGAGGAGGAGGATTTATACCCCGCCCTTCACTCAGAGCAGCTTACAATCACCTTCCCTTCCTCTCCCCATAACAGACACCCTGTGAGGTAGGTGGGGCTGAGAGAGCTCTGAGAGAACTGTGACTGACCCAAGGTCACCCGGCTGGCTGCATGTGGAGGAGGAGTGGGGAATCAAACCCAGTTCTCCCAGAT
>NW_015166511.1:144993-148216 GCF_001447785.1 Gekko japonicus
AACAGCTCTTATCAGAACTACGGCTTGCCCAAGGTCAGCCAGCCAGGTGCAAGTGGAGGAGTGGGGAATCAAACCCGGTTCTCCCAGAGTAGAGTCTGCACACTTAACCACTACACCAAACTGGCTGGAAGACCTTTCTCAGTCTGATGAGGTGGAGAGCGTATTCCCCCTGGCCACAGAGGAAGACTCAGAACAGAAGGCCCTCGTCGGCAACCACCATCTTCCTTCCAGCTTCGATGCTGAACACCGTTTATTACGCAGACACTAAGCAGATAATATACAACTCATGCAGTTTGTTCTAAATTTATGAATACATTTGCAGCTCAAATGTGTGGGCCATAAAAGGCACCACTGCCGAGAAGGAGCTTTTTTCTCCCTCTCCAAAAGACTAGAATGCGAGGGCCTCCAATGAAGCTGACGGGCAGTAGGTTCAGGAGGGACAAAAGGAAAGACTACTTTACACAGAGAGCGATTCAAAGGTGGAATTCGCTGCCAGAGGATGTAGTGATGGCCACAGAAATAAAGAGATTGAAAAGGGGATTAGATAGACTCATGGAGGATAGGTCTGTCAGTGGCTACTAGCCATGGTGACTGAGGGGCACCTCTGCATTTAGAGGCACTAAACCTCCAGAAGAACTGGTTGGCCACTGTGTGAGACAGAATGCTGGGTTAGATGGACTACTGGTCTGATCCAGCAAGGCTCTTCTTCTGTTCTTCTGTTCTTCTGTTTTTTGAGCACGCTTTTTGCGAGCATCACAGCATCACTAACACAGGCCTGTCAGTCTGAGTTTCATACAATTAACAGAAGGCATGTAGGACATTGTCTAAAATGAGGTGTTTCCAGTTTCCAGATGTTTCCAGTTCAGGATGCCAAACTTTGAAACAAGAGGAATAGAAACTTGGCTTTGCTCTTCTAAATTGATACACATTTCAGCTCTCCCCCCAAAAAAGTTTCCAGCTCTTAACCCTTCAAGTACTCCATCGACGTTAGCTCAGTACTCCACGCTATTTTATATCACGTGCAAGGGAAATGGTTTTCCTCCTTTGACTCCAGGTTGCTGATAAATTCTTGGTTTCTACTGGGTCTGATAATGGGCCTCGGTAGGGATTTAGACTTGCAGCATAGTTGGAATCAGCAGATAATATGTTCCCCAACTTTCTAATTGATAGAAGGCCAGTGATATCTCATAGCAAGCGTTTGCATTTGAACAAAGAACCGTAGGTGTAGAGTTTGTTCTGGGACTTCCAGTAACCAAAGGTATTTAGTGTTTCCAGAAATACAGGCATTGCGCCATTTTTCATTAATGCGCTTGGAGAATCTGAGAATTGTTTCATAAATTAATATCTAAAGCGGAGTCCATCCAAGGGACCGTCTCACACCGTTTTATCTGGCACCGGCTCTTCTTTATCTGAACGGGCTATCTGAAATTATTTCGGTGGAGATGCCAAGGACAAATCGAGATTGTTTAGTTGGCTTTCAAAAGGGAGGGGAGGCAAAGTCTGTCAAGGCTGGTTGTGATGAGGGCCAAGCCCTTCTCAGTGGCGGCTCCGCACTGGTGGAATGAGCTACCAGAGGGCATCAGGGCCTGCAAGATGGAGCTCTTCCACCATCCCTTTGGCTAAGGAGCCGCACGATATAACTGAGGCCCTGGCCCCAATAGTAACATCATCATCAACAGCATTATAACATCATTTAAACAGCCAGATATAACCCAGATTACGCTGGCAGCTGATCATTTGTCTGTATTCTTGGAAGCTGCTTATGCCCGCCATCACATAGGAATCATCTGAGCACTAGCACTTTATATGTTCTTATGTGTTTTTACTGTGATTTTAGATAAATTGCCTGTATTGTTTTATTATCCTGTGTAAGCTGCCCTGAGCCCACTTCGGCGGGGAGGGTGGGGTAGGAAATAAATAAATAAATAGAAGCCATGATCACTAAATGAATCCTCCCTGCTCAGAGGCAGTAGCCCTCAGAACACTGATATTGGTGGAGGCCCGTAGGTACAGTGGGGCATTTCGGGGGCCCACCCCCTTAATTCAAAGCCCCGCCCCACAAATAGCCATGCCCAAACCCTTATTTTTGAGGAAAGATCCCCGCTTCCTGCTGTTCGCAGAGTGAGAGCACCACGGCTTCCCTCTCCCTCCCACTGTGGAATTGGGGGGGGCATCATGGGACCCAGGAAAAGACACTTCTAGTCCAACCCCCTGCACAATGCAGGAAACTCACAAATACCTCCCCACTCCACACCTGCAGGGAAATTCACAAATACCTCCCCCCACCCACCCAATGACCCCTGCTCCATGCCCAGAAGACGACAAAAAACCCTCTAGGATCCCTGGCCAAACTGGCCTGGAGAAAATTGCTTCTTGACCCCAAAGTGGCAATCGATCGGCATTTCCCTGGGTGTGTAAGAAAGGGCCATGAGAACCAAGCACTGAGGCAACCCTTCCTGCTCTCCCTTCTCATGATCTGCCTAAGTTCACAGGATCAGCATTGCTGTCAGATGGCCATCTAGCCTCTGCTTGAAAACCTCCAAAGAAGGAGAGCCCACCACCTCCCCAGGATCAGGAAGTTATTCCTCATGTTTAGCCGAAAACTCTTCTGGTTTAATTTCAACCTGTTGGTTCTGGTCCGACCTTCTGGGGCAACGTGTTTCCCAAAGGCTCATGGGAATGCTTTTGAAAGTCTCACTGTGACCTAAGTGGTCTACAGCAGGACTGGGCTAGCAGAAAGGGGGATTGTTGGAGATGATGATGAAGAAGAAGGGATTGGATTCATAACCCGCCCTTCACTTGGGAGTCTCAGAGTGGCTCCCCAACTCCGTTATCGCCCCCCCCATGTGACCTAAGTGGTCTACAGCAGGACTGGGCTAGCAGAAAGGGGGATTGTTGGAGATGATGATGAAGAAGAAGGGATTGGATTCATAACCCGCCCTTCACTTGGGAGTCTCAGAGTGGCTCGCAAACTCCTTTCCCTCCCCCTCCCCACAACACAAACCCTGTGAGGTAGGTGGGGCCGAGAGAACTCTTAAAGAAACTGCTCTTTTTCAAGGAAACCAAATGTATTGAAGGTGCCACTCTTGGGTGCCCTTCGAAGCTTTCTTGCTCTGTCCTCTGAGCTGTTTTTTCCTAGGAACTGACATGCTCGCTTGGAGCCTGTTAATTTAATTAACTATAATTTAACTGCCTTCTTAAAAAATTAAATGCCCCCTAAACA
>NW_015166511.1:148277-148429 GCF_001447785.1 Gekko japonicus
TGGTGTTAAGGGCAGGGGTTCCCAACATTTTTGAGCCTCCAAGAACCTTTGGAATAATCACTACACCACACTGGCTCTCATACCTGAAAAGACTGCGGGTTTAGAGATGCAAATAAGAAGCCTGCAAAAACACACGTACCTGGAGAGTTCAG
>NW_015166511.1:151472-155019 GCF_001447785.1 Gekko japonicus
TCTAACCTGGAGACCAGTCTGAGTCCAGTGGCACCTTTAAGACCAACAAAGTTTTATTCAAGGTATAAGCTTTTGTGTGCAAACACACTTCTTCAGATACATTGAAATGGAAGTTACCAGTTCATATATATGGGTAGACATTGAGAGGCAGCCCTATCTGGCTAGATATCCAATTTCTATAGCCCCTGTGCAAACCAAATACTGTGCCGCTTATTCTGCTTACCTTGTCCATCTTAATGTACATAAGCACAGAAAAGCCGTCACTTTGGCCAGGTGTTCAGTGCTCCCATCACCGGTGCTCAAGGATAGGTATAAGGGAATTCCCTTTGCACAAAGGTATTGCAAATGTGGATTAGGGGAAGTTGAAACTATCATGCATATGATCCTCAGGTGTCCCTTGTATAAGGAGGTCCGCTCCAAATATCTTGATCCTGTTGCAAAATTAAGTCCCGATATGACAGAATCTGATTACATAATCTACATGTTGTCAGATGAAAACCAGTGCATCGCTAAGGTAAAGGTTTCTCTTGCTCAAAAGCCAGTCAGATCCGACTCTAGGCTCATCTCCGTTTCCAAGCCAAAGAGCCAGCACTGTCCAAAGACTTCTCCGTGGTCATGTGGCCGGCATTACTAGATGCTGAGGCGCACGGAACACTGTTCCCTTCCCACCAAAGTGGTCCCTATTTATCTACTTGCAATTTCTTGCTTTCAGACTGCTAGGTTGGCAGGAGCTGGGGCCAGAGACGGGAGCTCACTTCGTCACACGGCACTCGGGTCTCGAACTGCTGAACTACCGACCTTCCAGTCTGCAGTTCAGCATCTTAACCACTTGAGCTGTTGTATTTAAAAAACCCACTTAATCGTGTCTCAATTTTAAGCTGATCTCTCCACTTGTATTTTATGCCATTTTGATTTGTTGTTACTTCATTTTATGCATTCTTACACATTGTACGTGCTTTTTAAGTCATTTTTTATAACGTTGGCATGTTTCTGCTGATTTACTGGCTCGATGCCGTAATAAACTATCTGTCTATCTACATATACATAGAGGGTGAGCAGCAAATTAGCTTGCAGCATAATGAAGGTGTTTCAACAGATTCAAGGACTAAACGAAGGGCCACACTGTGCCACATCCAGCTCTGGAAAGGGGAAGTTGCAGAATACTTCGTTTCCCCCCTCTCCCCGTGCCACTCCTCTGCGTTCCCACACGTGGGCTGTCAAGGGTTCATGCATCTTCCTTTTGTTAGCGGGTGCCTGGAAGGAGTGCTGGGGGAGATTCATTATTTCCACCATTAAGGGATAAAACTGTAGAGTACGTTGAACTGCCTCCTACCTGGTTCATCGGACTGCCTCACTCACGGCTGACTACACAAAGGCTTGTGCAAAAAGCACTCCTGAGCATTCTCATATTAAAAGGTACTCAGAGCCATAATATTCTCTCATTTTATTCCTCCCAGTGTTAGTACCTCTCTCCCCAAGACAGATGAGTGAGATTTTCCATTGTGCTCTAGTGCCGTCTAGTGGTTAGGATCGGACTGTCTCGCTCCCAAATTCTTGGAGCTACAGAAGCAGAAAATAGAGATAAGATTTGAGTCAAGTAGCACATACAGACCACCACAGTTTTCCAGGGCATAAGCTTTCATGAGTCATAACTCATTTTTTTTCAGGGACACTTTGTGAGCTTTGACTCATGAAAGCATATGCCCTGGGAAATTGTGTTGGTCTTGAAGGAGCCAGTGTGATGTAGTGGTGAAGAGCGGCAGACTCTCATCTGGAGAAGCAGGCTTGATTCCCCTCATGCAGCCAGCTGGGTGACCTTGGGTCAGTCACAGTTCCCTCAGAGCTCACTCAGCCCCACCTACCTCATAAGCAATGCTCCCTCTAAGCGGTGGAGTCTTCTGAGCAAAAATTCTACTTTGTGAGCTACTGGCATTAAAGTTGTGAGCAAGCAATTTGGCTACTGCATAAATTAGTTTACTCTGGAGCCATCCTTCCTGAGTTAAGACGAAAAATGAGTGAGCCGGAGGCTAAAAAACTGTGAGCTAGCTCACACTAACTCAGCTTAGAGGGAACACTGCTGGCAAGGTGTCTGTTGTGGGGAGAGGAAGGGAAAGGAGATTGTAAGCCGCTCTGAGACTCCTTTGGGTAGTGAAGGGTGGGGTATAAAAACAACTCGCTTCTTCTTCTTCTTCTTTCATAACATGGCTACCCACCTGACACTAAAATATATACAAGCTCCTTTTCTCATTCTTAATTTCTATTTGAAATGCCATCCCAGCCCCCAAAACTCACACAAAGAACCTCTTCCCAAATGATTCTAAATTCCAGATCAGTATTTGCAGTTGCCGGAAAGGCAAGCCTCAATAACAGTCTGGGGGTAGGGTTGCCAACTCCAGCGGGGGCCTGGAGATCTCCTGGAATTACAACTGATCTCCAGACTACAATTCCTCTGGAGGAAATGGCAGCTTTAGAGGGTGGCCTCTACAGCAGTAGAACTGGCTGAGCTCCATCTTCTCTGCCCAGGATCTGGCCACAGCCGTGGAAAGTATCTAAAGGTTGCCAGGAAACGGCAAAGGCCTTGGATAATAGAGGTAGGAACCAAAGTGTTCTATAAATGGCTAGAAGGAGGGAAGCAGTTCTGGGAAACACCAGAACTGAATCTTGGGGGAGCAGCCACTTTGATTTCCATTGCTGAGAGAGTTGTGTGGTGTTACAGCTTGTTTGTTCCAGATTTCAGTCACCTGTGGCCCTGTTCTATAACAGCACTGCCATCGTTCTGGCGGAAAGTCTTGCACCACTCCCTTTCCTGCCAGGCCATTGGCTTCTTGTGACAGAACTTTTTGTTCAGTCCAGGACAGATGAAACCCGGTTACGGCTTTAGTCGTTGTCGTTACCCTGCCCTGGGGGAAAACTTTATTTTCTGTCTAGCACATCTGGAGATGTGAAGACCTAGAAAAGCTTGGACACATTTAGAAAGGGGGGAGTGGAGGGAATCCCTAGAAATTCGGTGGGGGAGGGGACAATGAAGGCACTCCAGTGGAACATTTTCTCTCCTGGAACGATCAGGGTGTTTTTGATGTAAAGACAGGCTTTTACTAGCTCAGAATGTATAGTATGAAGATTTTTTTTAGGGTTGCCAGGTCTGGGTTAGGAAATACCTGGAGACTTTGGGGGTGGATCTGGGAGAGGGTGGGGTTTGTGGAGGGGAGAGTCCACCCTCCAAAGCAGCCCTTTTCTCCAGGGGAGCTGATCTCTGTCAGCTGGGGATCAGTTGTTAGAGCGGGAGGTCTCCAGGCCCCACCTGGAGGCTGGCAACCCTAAGATTTTTCTATGTAAGATGGTTAGAGAATAATAGCGTGTCCAGAAACTGTCCAGAAGAGGGCAACCAGGATGGTGAGAGGGTTTGAATCCAAGTCTTATGAGGAAAGGCCAGAGGTCATTTCGGGGGGGATCGCGGGGGATCGCAGTTCCCCCGGGCGAGGTACGGGAGGCGAGGCACATAACGAAGCCCCGCCCCCTGCTTCCGGCCACCCCGCTTCTGGCCCTC
>NW_015166511.1:155976-157146 GCF_001447785.1 Gekko japonicus
GTGCCCTGTTGTTGGCCTTCCAGAGGAACTGCTCAGCCACAGTGTTTCACAGAATAATGGACTAGATGGACCACTGGTCTGATCCAGCAGAGCTCTTCGGATCTTCTTATCAGGAGAAGGACTTGGCCTCTATGCCCTTTTGTTGGCCCTCCAGAGGAACCAGTTGGCCGCTGTGTGAGATGGAATGCTGGACTAGATGGACCCTCACTGGTCTGATCCAGCAGGGCTTTTCTGATGTTTTGATCAAGGGAAGGCCTCGACCTCTCTGCCCCGTTGTTGGCCCTCTAGGGTAATTGGTTGGCCACGGTGTGAGACAGGATGCTGTACTAGATGGACCACTGGTCTCATCCAGCAGTGCTGTTCTGAAGTTCTCCTATAGAGATATTAGGACAATTTTGTATTCCCTCCTTTGTGTCTAAACAGCACAGCAGGACCGGGGGATAAAGGGCAGCCCTGAAATTTCTGCTCAAAAACGTGACCAGGTCCCCTTACACTGTGAAAGCTTGGTCAGCCTTGAAGGAGCCCGCATGACTCTGAAACATCCTTGCTATCTCTAACACAACATTTTCAAAAGAATCTTGATTAAATCCTCCTGCCTTAAAAAAAGTACCTTAAGATGATATATCAGTTTGAAGTCTTGCAAAATATTCTCTTATCAGATTGCACCATCTAGAGGGGAACTGTGGAACATTAAAGATTTCCTTCAGAGGAAGGGGGGTGTTTCTTCCAGAATATCCCCTAGTGCCCACACCTCTGCTAACAAGAGCTTGTGAGTCTTCTTGTTGTCAGTGGCTGCTGCCGGAAGGAGTTTTTATTATTTTTACAACTAAGCTACAGACGCTGGAAGACTTTGAAATGCCTCTTTGCCTGGTTCGTCGCTCACAGCTGGATATGTACAGATGTGCTCAAAACACACCACACCACACTGGCTTATGCAATTTACTCTCTGGGAAAACTGATGCAGGGTATGTTGTGTGCTTATCCGAGTGGGTTTGCATCTTAGGGTTTTTCCACATTTTTTTTTCATGGCTTCTGGCCCCATACTGCTTCGGTTTCTCCCCAGACTTCCACATGTATTTTTGCGGCTTTAGCTTTCACTTTTTGTCAGGGGTAATTTCCTGCAGGAGCACACAGGAGCAGAGCTCCGGCAGTAAAGAGCTCAGGGGCGGG
>NW_015166511.1:157342-160029 GCF_001447785.1 Gekko japonicus
CAGTCCAGTGGAGCCTGAGCAGTGGGTGTTGCCTTCTGACACACTTCCGGTGATGTCAGGGGGTGTGGCATATGCAAATAAGTTATGCTAATGAGTTATGCTAATGAGCTCCTGCACCTCTTTTTCTAAAAAATGACCCCTGCTTTTTGTTGTTGTCATTGTTCCTTCCCCCAGGGGTTTTTCCTGCTCTTTTGAGACCACTTGTACCACAATGTTTTTCTGGAAGCCAATGCTGAGTCGGCTTTTTCTTAGTGTGTAATATTTCTATTGGTTTTCTTTGTCCCACCCACCTCCAGCTCACTTTTCAGCTATTGGACTGTTGTCATCATTAAACCACTCCCTCTCCCCCCCCAGACAAGTGATTTCAGACTTTTTAAAGGCCTTAACATATTGTTATAGTGCTGTAGTGTTGCAATGATAGTTTAAGCAGGTTCTCTGAATTCCCAGGTTTTGCTTTTTTAGAAAAAAGTAAGTCTTTATCTCCTTCCCTTTTTCCTTATATCTCCACAAGGGAAGGGACAGAGACTTACTTTTTCAAGAAAAAAACAACGAAAGCCAGGAATTCAGAGAACCTGCTTAGACTATCAGTACAACACTACAGCGCTGTGTTGATATTTTAGTGATGCTCTTTAAAAGGGGGGAGGTGCTGTGAGGCCACCAACGGCACCACTAATGAGGACAACACCCTCCCTTGAAAATCCTCATTATTGTAGGCATTACTGTGCAGAAGAAAACAAACTGACTCCACAACTATAAAAAATACATAGGGAGGGCAGATGTGCAGAAGAACCCTACCGAAACCAATTCCAGAAAATCAGAAGTAACTCAAGCATGTGGAAGAGGCCTTAATCTCTACTGGTAGGTTTGGAAGTAAAGTGAGTCTCATGAAGGTGGCGTAAGTCTCCCGCCCTCTCTTCATAGGCTGGTTGAGCATGCATTATTTAAAATCTACTGCCACATGCAGGCACAGGCTGGGAGGTTAAAATGGCCCACGAGCAACCCGGGCTGAGTGGCCCCTGCAGATGAAGAAGAATTGTTGTTTTTTTACCCCGCTCTTCTCTACCTTAATGTGAGCCCTCCCTTCCTCCCTCCTGGCACTTCCCCCTCTGCCGCGGTCTCAGAGACGCTGAGGCCTCAGACTCCGGAGGGCTGGGATTGCTTCACCCGTTAGCTTACTCCTGGTCACCGTCACTCCTCTCTCTGACATGGACCTCTAATCAAATCCTCCTCGACCTCAGCTGTCTGTCCCTTTTTATATCCCTTCTCTTCGTCTGTGCCTCCTCCTTTACCATAGTGAGTGGTGGATTCTCCTGTACTGTCTGTGCCCTCTCTTCCCCTTTCCCACTGGATTCTCTAATTCCCCTTTTGCACCATTCTTCCTTGGCTCCACCCCTGTGTCTCCTGTGTCTGTCTGTCTTCCTTGGTGTGAGTGGGCATGGCTGTGTTCGGAGTCTTCTCTTCCCTCCCGCCAAGACTCCTGCTCCTGCAATCAGTAAGTATCTAACTTAGGCAGGGGTCATTTCCTGCAGGAGCACACAGGAGCAGAGCTCCAGCAGTAAAGAGCCCAGGGGCCGGGCACATGCAACAAGCCCCACCCCATCTCCCAGCAGCCCTCAGTCAGAGCAAGAAGCAGCCAGGTAAGCTGCAGAGGTCCCCCTGGCCCCCCAGTCAAAAACAGTCCAGTGGCACCTTTAAGACCAAGTCTTATTCAGGTACAAGCTCTCTCTCCTCTGCGAGGACAGATCTGCACGTCCCGTCCCCACCAATAGCTAGCAATCCAAAACAGTCCAGTGGTGCCTGAGTGGTGGCTGTTGCCTTCTGACATACTTCCGGTGATGTCAGGGGGTGTGGCATATGCAAATAAGTTATGCTAATATGTTATGCTAATGACTCTTTTTCTACAAAATGACCCCTGAGCTTAGGTCTGTTGATGCCTTCCCTTCCCCCCTCTCTCTTCTCCCATTCCCTCCACCTGGCCTAGCCCTGCGTTCAGGTGAAGGGCTCCTGCTTTGGAATCTTGGGAGCCCTGCCCTGTATACAGCCAGGGCAGGCTCTGTGGGTCCCCGTGAGGCAGGGTGCCATCCTTCGGTGCGCCAAGGAGCAGCTTTTCCTGTGGCAGGGTAGACTGGGGCAAACTTTCCTGTGGTGGCAGCTTCCTCACTGGCTGTTGGGAGCCCGCAGACTGCTCTACCGGCCTGGGAAGCTGCTCCATGGCTCGGGAAGGTCCAGGGCTGGACACTTCAGGAGTCCCAAAGTGGCTTACAATCACATTCTCTTCCTCTCCCCACTTCAGGCACCTTGTGAGGCAGGTGGGGCTGAGAGAGTTCTGAGAGAACTGTGATTGGCCCAAGGTCACCCAGCAGGCTTCATGGGGAGGAGGAATGGGGAATCAAACCCAGTTCTCCAGATTAGATTCCACTGCTCTTAACCACTACACCACCCAGTGGTAAGTGGAGCTACTGGAGATGGGCTTTGTTTCCTCCTGGCTCTCAGAAACCTGTTGGGGCAGCACCTGATCGGGACATTTCCCTGTTACTTAGATGGCCAGTCCACCCCTGACCACAGGGACTATGCAGTAACTATACACCCAACCCACACAGTTGGTGGCATTTGCCAGACAGAGGCATTTGTGGGACGTGCTCGGAACGTACTCAACTGAAATTCATTTCCCAGGCAGCAGTGCAGGA
>NW_015166511.1:160197-160814 GCF_001447785.1 Gekko japonicus
GGAGGAGGCCCCTCCCTCATGAACCCGCCAGACCACGGTCATCTTTAGAGGGCCTGCTGTGGGTGCCCCCACCTTCTGAGATTAATCAGGTGGCAACTCGGGACAGGGACTTCTCAGTTGTGGCACCCAAACTCTGGAAGCCTCTCCCCAGGGAAATTCTTCTGTCCCCCTTTGCTGCTGCCTTCTGCCAGCAGATTAAGACTTTTCCCCCTTTCATTTGACATTCCCTCAGCAATCCCTCTGGCTGTCATGTTGCAGGAGGCGGGACAATGCGTCCACCAAGGAGTTTGCCAAGCCGGGGAAATGGTGCAACATAAACTGAAACTTGGAGAAGAAATCAGCCCACCGCAGCTGTTTGGCATTAAGGTGGTGGTGGTGGGGTTTTCAGCATTTCGAGATTTTTGTGGTCAGTCCATACCTCGAACAGCAGCCTCGCCCCCTCTAGCCAGTGTCTCCAGGTTGAGAGCACCAGCCGGATGGCCCCCACCTCCTTGTCACACACCGACCAATTGCGCTCTGTGTCACTGAATTTATGCGACACATAGGCAAGGGGATGTAACAATCCACCAGCCCCCTACTGCAAGATCGCGTCCCCCATGGCTACGTCCGATGCATCC
>NW_015166511.1:160967-164198 GCF_001447785.1 Gekko japonicus
AAAGGACGTCCATCTAGCCTCAACCATGGCCAGGGCCATCTCTGTCCTGGCCCCCACCTGGTGGAACATGCTCCCCATCGAGATCAGGGCCCTGCGGGATCTTACTCAGTTCCGCAGGGCCTGCAAGACGGAACTCTTCCACCAGGCTTTTGGTTGAGGCAGTGGACGTCCATGTATGCCCTCCCCGAGGTTGCTGTCTCCTACCTACCGGCCAGTCGTCTATCAGTAACCCGCCATATCAATCTGTATTAATGGGTCAGAACTTTCACCACAAGCTGTAACCACTGATTTTAAGTGTTTATGTTGTGTTTTTAAACTTTATTGTAACTGTTGAAATATTATGTGACCCGCTCACAGGATGGGTGGGATACAAATATGATAAATAAATAAAAATTTGTTAGCCACCTTGGTGGCCTCATTGAGAAAAGAAAGGAGGAGATGTTGGCTGTTTTGAAACAGCAGGAGAAGACCAGGAGAGAACCACAGTGTCAGGACCCACAGTCAAGCAACTGAGTACACGCTTCTTCAAAGGTTATACTTTTATTGCCAGTACAATGGTAGCATGAGCATAGACACTGTTAGGAATAGTGAACCCCTAGACTCAGGGAGAGATATAGTAGATTTAAAAGCACACACCCCCTACTACGAACCAATCGGCCTGACTCCTGCAAGCGGGAACAAGTACTTGGGCCATTAATACTAAAAGCTGGGAACCGAAAGCAGTCTCACGGATGAGTTATGTGGAGACACTACATCTGCAGCCTACAAGGTCAGATATAAGGAGAGGAGAAGCGCAGGGAAAGGAATGTGGCTCAGGCTGGTACACAGGACAGGGAGGGGGTGCAGGAGGGGCCCCTTAACCTTATGGCAGCATAGCTGACATTCTGCCCACCCAAAGACCAACCTCTTGCCTAGTCCGGGAGACCTCCTGGTTTCCCCGGGAGTCTCCGGTGAAAGTCCCGCAAGAGCTTAGGGGCCCGAATATCCCCTACTTCCTCCCATTCACAGTGCTGGGGTCCAAAGTCCAACCATTCAACCAGATAAAACAGTTTGCCACATTTGAGTTTAGAGTCCAGGATCTTAGAGATCTCAAAATGTTCTACACCCTCCACCGTGATAGGAGGGGGCTCCAGCTTCGAGGAGCGCCAGGGGCTTAGACCTGGATCCTGTTTCAGGAGGCTGAAATGAAATAGAGAATGGACATTTTCCAAGTTTTTTGAGAGATCCAGATCCAGATCCACTGCCACCTCATTGATCAGCCTTTTCATTTTAAAAGGCCCCAGGAACTTCCAGCTCAATTTGCGGCTCGGATGCAACATCTTAATGTTTTTAGTTGACATATACACAGAATCTCCAGGCTGCAGGGCCCAATCCTCCACCCTTTTCCTGTCAGCCTTATAGGCCTCCTTAGCAGTGTTCAAAGTCTTACAGAACAGAGGCCAAGAGTCTCACAGAGGTTTGCACCATTGTGCTGTATCCCCCGGGCCCAAGCTAGTTCCATCAAGGAGAGGCAAGGGGGGGCTGTCATATCCATACAATACTTTGAATGGGGACATTCCTATGGATGAATGGCACATGTTGTTGTAACAATATTCGGCCAAAGGGAGCAAGTCAACCCAATCATCCTGTTGATAATTGGTGGAACAGCGTAAATATTGCTTGAGTGTTTGATTAACCCATTCCAGATAACAGTCATAGATTTACTAGGGGGCAAATCCGTAATAAAATCCATTGAGATCACCTCCCAAGGCCTGCTCGGGGTCGGAAGAGGCTGCAATAGCCCCGGAGATTTCCCCGGTCTGGGTTTCCACATAACACACATCTGGCAGGACCGTACAAACAAAGATAAGTCTTTACGCATCAGTGGCCACCAAAACTGTCTTTGTAGTAGGTGCAGTGATTTGATGAAACTGGAGTGGCCAGCGAGCTTAGAGCCATGGACAGCTGCAAGAACCTCTCCTCGCAACGTCTTGGGCACAAAGAGGGAGGTGCCACGGTACCAGCAACCGTCCGTGCCCTGTTTCACCTCCTCGTAGGATTTCACCTCCTCCCTGTCAGCGTCTGAAAAGGTGGAGGCAAACCGGACAGTCCACCCCTCCCCTCCGGACTGCGCCGGCGGCGAGGAGTCTAGGGTGGGCATTTGGCCCAGGGGGAGGAAGCTGCTTGCCTGCATGTCATGACTGCCCCTCCAAACTGCAAGGGCGCGAACATGGAGTCGAGAATCACCTCCCTCTGGCTGTCATCTTGCAGGAGGCGGGACAATGCGTCCACCAAGGAGTTTGCCAAGCCGGGGAAATGGTGCAACATAAACTGAAACTTGGAGAAGAAATCAGCCCACCGCAGCTGTTTGGCATTAAGGTAGTGGTGGTGGGGTTTTCAGCATTTCGAGATTTTTGTGGTCAGTCCATACCTTGAACAGCAGCCTCGCCCCCTCTAGCCAGTGCTTCCAGGTTGAGAGCACCAGCCGGATGGCCCCCACCTCCTTGTCACACACCGACCAATTGCGCTCTGTGTCACTGAATTTATGCGACACATAGGCAAGGGGATGTAACAAACGCTTCCTGGCATTCTGCCATCCACAGCAGTTTTGCCACTGGCTTGGTCACGTTGGACCTTTCCCTTTAGTTTTTAACAAGTCAGTGAGTGGTAAACTGATTTGGGCAAAGTTGGGCAGAAAATGTCGATAGAAATTCGAGAAACCGAGGAAGGATTGTAGTTGGTGTCGGATACAAGGGGCTTCCCACCCCAGGACGTCCCGAACCTTCCCCGGGTCCATTTCTAGCCCCTTCTCAGATATCTTATATCCCAAAAAGTCAATGGCGGACTTGTGGAATTCACATTTGGACAGTTTGAGATAAGGAGAGGAGAAGCGCAGGGAAAGGAATGTGGCTCAGGCTGGTATACAGGACAGGGAGAGGGTGCAGGAGGGGTCCCTTAACCTTATGGCAGCATAGCTGACATCATAACTATAGCAAAAGTGAGAACAAAAAGGCTGTGCAAAAAACGCTAATGTATGAAAAATATATTCTTATACAAATTCATATCTACTAATATCTGATTTTTTTTTAACCAGAACAATTTATTTGTTTTCAATCACAAAGAGTAACAACAAACAGTGACAGTTACAGTAATCCACATATCCTACCTAAACTTTCAAATATACCTGTAAATAAAGGTTTCACAGAACAAGGCCATAAAGGTCGTAGTTACCTTAACCCAATAATAACAATT
>NW_015166511.1:166578-179287 GCF_001447785.1 Gekko japonicus
CCAGTGTGTTCTCTTGACAAAACTCTGTTAACCTTTGCCCTGCTTCATTTTGCTTTCCAATCATGATGAGGACATCATTTTTTGGTGTTAGGTCTATGAGGTGTTGTAGGTCTTCATAGAACCGGTCTTCTGCATCAGTAGTCAGGGCATAGACTTGAATTACTGTGATGTTGAATGGTTTACCTTGGAATCGGACCGAAATCATTCTGTCATTTTTGAGATTGTATCCCAGTACTGACTTTTGCACTCTCTTGTTGACTATAAAGGCCACACCATTTTTTCTACGAGATTCCTGGCTGCAGTAGTAGATATAATGGTCTTCTGAGTTAAATTCGCCTGTTCCTGTCCACTTTAGCTCATTGATTCCCAAGATATCAATGTTCAGTCTTGCCATCTCATTTTTGATCACGTCAAGCTTAGCTTGATTCATAGATCTTAGATTCCAGGTTCCTATGCAGTATTGGTCTTGGCAGCATCGGACTTTCCTTTCACCATCAGACTCATCCACAACTGAACATCCTTTCAGCTTTGGCCCAGCCACTTCACTCTTTCTGGGGTTACTTGTACTTGCCCTCTGCATATTGGACAACTTCCGACCTGAGGGGCTCATCCATGGGGTTTTCTTGGCAAAGATACTGGAGTAGGTTGCCATTTCCTTCTCCAGTGGATCACACTTGGTCTGAGTTCTCTGCTGTGGCCTGTCCATCCTGGGTGGCCCTCCATGGCATAGCCCACAGCCTCATCGAACCACACAAGCCCCCTCGCCACCTCAAGGCAGTGATCCATGAGGGAGTCAAATAAAATACAATAATAATAATTCCTATATTTCTAATCAAAGCCTCAACAGATGAGGTCTTTCACAAATTGGGGTTCCAGATGTTACACAGATCTGAGCCACTGAAGGGGAGGCCTGATAGATAGAGGGAGGACGCCCGCTGCCTCAACTAAAAGCCTGGCGGAAGAGCTCCGTCTTTCAGGCCCTGCAGAACTATAAGAGGTCCCCCCTGGCTGCTGGCAGGGAATGAGAGACAGGATTGCCAGCTCCAAGTTGGGAAACTCCTGGAGATCTTGGGGTGGAGCCTGGGGAGGACAGGGACCTGTACAATGTCACAGAATCCACCCTCCAAAGCATCCATTTTCTCCAGGGGGACTGGTCTCTGTAGTTTGGAGATGAGCTGTAATTCCAGGGGGTCTCGAGGTCCCACCTGGAGGCTGGCATCCCTACCAGTGAGTTTTGAGGGCAATGGGCACACACCCCAGGGCTGTGGCTCCACCTGGGGAGAGATAATATCTCCTGAATTGTTCTCTGCAGTGCGTGCACATGGGCCTAAGGTCTCTGGTAGTCCACACGGGGAGCAACAATCAACTCCGCCCCCTTCAAATGTGTTGCACGTGTTATGCTTTTAGGCTTTGGGGGTATAATTTTATCTTCAGGAGCTGGGTTGCAATTCTGCACCTGGTTTATAAGAGGAGCGCTTGTCCTTAATCAAAGCCTGTTCATTTGCATGGTGGAGATTTTGTTATTGATAAGTGAATGCATGAAGATTCTTTCGTCCCCCTCCCTCCCTCTCCCTCTCCCTCTCTCTCTCTGTCTGTCTCACCTGCTTTGAATTCTGTGGCATTCAAGGAGGGGGACACGGTTCATTTCCTGATTAACTGGGCATTTCCTTGGCTTCTCTGGAACTAACTGGGAGGTACATAATTGCGGACAGACTCAAGTTCTTAGAAATGAAGTTGGAGAAACCAATCTGGGTAGGGTCTGGATGACCTTCCCGCATCTAGCAAAACATTCTTGGAAACTATTCGGGAGACCTTTGGTCTAGTCTAGCAGGACTCTTCTTCTGTTATCTTCATCCTTAGCTTCAGTGAAATAATTTTAGCTTTACATTTAGGGTTTATATTTTTAACAGAAAGATGCTCTCAAAGTTTTCAGTCCTGCTCTCTCAGGGTTCCCGAATCCCTGGTTCAAATTTGTTTCTCCTCTGCATGTTTTTTTTTACTACACCATTTTCTGTTTCCTCACACTGCATTTTATTTATTTACATACTTTATTTATATCAGGCCTTTCTCCCCAATGAGAACCCAAAAGCAATTCACATCATTTCCCTCTCCTCTGCTTTATCCTCACAACATCCCTGTGAGGTAGGTAAGGCTGAGAGTGTGTGACTGGCCCAAGGTTACCCAGCGAGCTTCCACGGGTGGGGATTTGAACCTGGGATTCCTGGATCTTAATCCAACACTTTAACCACTACACCACTCTGGATATTATCCTCCCCCCTCAAAAAAGTATACATTTTAAAGCATTTGTGCACCAATACATCAGCATCATTTTTGCATGAATAAGTGATATGAAACATAAGTAATGTATGAAGAGCAAGGGTTAAAATGGGACAAACCGAACCTGTGAAAAGAAAAGAATGAAACTAACTAAATAAATAACAATGAAAAGAATAAAAGAGAGGGCATCGGACTGCTGTGGATGCGTGGCTTGATTTATATATTTGTTCTATATGCAGTTTAAGATGGATGCTTAACTTTCCATTGGTAAGGAATCCAGGACCAACATTCATTGTTCTTTGATTCTGTACAGCCAGTTTGGTGTAGTGGTTAAGTGCGCGAACTCTAATCTGGGAGAACCGGGTTTGATTCCCCACTCCTCCAGCTGCTGGTGTGACCTTGGGTGACTTACAAGTTCTTTCAGAGCTGTTCTCTCATGGGCAAACCTTGAAAGAGCTCTCTCAGCCCCACCTAGCTCACAGGGTGCCTGGTGTGGGGAGGGGAAGGGAAGGGAGATTGTAAACTGCTCCCAGTCTTTAAGTGAAAGGTGGGGTATAAATCCAATCTCCTCCACCTCCTCCTCCTCTTCTTCTGCTTCGGCTTCTACACATCTTTTTTTTTAGAGAGCATCTGCTTATCCCTACTGTATACATTTAGCTGTCCACTTGGTTTGTGCACAGCTTTAGCTGAATACTAGTGGGTGGGGCTGTGGCTCAGTGGTAGAACATCTGCTTGGCATGCAAAAGGTCCCAGGTTTAAGTCCCTGGCATCTCCAGTTATAAGATCTATCAGCTGGTGATATAAAAGACCTCTGAGACCCTGGAGAGCAGCTGCCAATCTGAGTAGATAAAGCTGACGTTGATGGACCAAGGGTCTGATTCAGGAAGAGGAGGAGGAAGAAGAGGAAGAAGAGGAGGAGGAGATTGGATTTATACCCCACCCTTCACTACCCGAAGGAGTCTCAGAGCAGCTTGCAGTCTTCTTCCCCTTCCCCACTACAGACACCCTGTGAGGTAGGTGGGACTGAGAAAGCTCTTTCAAGGACTACTCTTGAGAGAACAGCTCTGAGAGAATTTGTGACTGCATACCAGTAGCCGCATGGGGAGGACTGGGGAATCCAACCCAATTCTCCCCGATTAGAGTCTGCGTGCCTATCCATAGCACCAAACTAGCTCCATATGACCTTGGGGAAGGTTGTGGTTCAGTGGCAGAGCCTCTGCTCAGCATGCAGAAGGTCCCAGGTTCAGTCCATGACATCTCCAGTGCCAGGTAGAAGGCGATATGAAAGGTATCTGCCTGAGACTCTGGAGAGCTGCTACCAGTCTGATTAGAGAATACGGTCTTTGCTGGACCCTTGCCCTGATGGTGTGCTTGTGTGTGTGTTCTTTGGGAGCAAAAGCATGGCAAGATTTTGCTTTATGGGTCCCCGGAGTCACTGAACACTGCCAATGATGCGCTAATGGATCCTATTACCATTCGGCATAACTCCGACAGTATCGCTGAGGAGGAGCAGTTTGTGGCCGGAGAAACTCAAGGAGAGGGAAGTACTGGGGGAGGGGGATATGAATTGACTTTTGTTCCCGAGGGGTTTCTGAAACCAGGTTTAAAAGACAAACAAACGGTGTTAATAACGGTGACAAGTCAGTTTTGTCGGATGGGTGGCTAGACACTTGGTGCATGACGGATGTGCAGCTACACATGGGGGTTTGGACACACGAATCTGCCTTACACCGAATCAGACGACTGGTCAGAACTCTCTTACTGAAGTGGCTCTTGAGACTGTGAGGTACAGGTCTTTCACATCATCTCGATACAGGGATCTGTTGCTGGCGACCAAGATCAGGTTAATTCATGCCATGGGATTCCCCATTACTGATACACAAATCTGTGCCCACGTGCTCCTGTGCCGGATTGGAAGCACACAGTCGGAGTCCAACGAGTTAGATGAATATCTGTTTAATGCATTGAAAACAGGGAATATGGGGCTGAATGCCTTAGCACCTCAGCAATTCAAAAGCTGTATTCTGCCATAACCAGGAAGAGGTAAACAACCGTGATGTATTATGCCAATAAAGTCTCCAAAGACCAGAAATTTCTTTTTCCAATATTTCAGTTTACTGGAAGAAATTCAGACGCCATCAACACAACGGATTATGCATATTATCTCATTTCGTGTATAACTCTTTCAAGGTGAGTAGCGTTGAAATACACACTAATGGTTTTGATGAGTGTCACTATGAGATACTACTAGAGAGTTTGTCAAATGGATTAATATTGTATTGGAAAAAGAAATTTCTGGTCTTTGGAGACTTTATTGGCATAATACATCACGATTGTTTACTTCTTTCCAAACTTCAATCCCATGATCTCTCTCTTTGTTTTGCATCACCAGGAAGAGGGCAGAAAGTCTTATACCCCAAATGACATCGCATATAGTTTACACATTAAAGAATCTCTAATTGGTACCAAGCAGTTACCATCATGGTTGTGATTCACATTCAGCTTTGCTCTTGATGTCCTTGCAGTTTCTTAGATACACATTCCATTCTTATTGCATCCTAATTCTATCCCCAGAGAGCTCTAATAATGCTTTTCCTTAATACATAGCTTCATATATAAAAAGTGCAGTTATAAAATATATATTCTACTATAAATTTATCTAATCAGAAAATTCTAGGCTACATACCAAGTTCTGGATCTATTATAATTAGACTTTTGAAGGCACAGTGACAGCTGTCAGCATATAAACATGTCAGAGGAAATATCCGAACCCACATTTAGAAATCACATTCATTTTTCCCTTGTCCTACATTAGAAGAAGAAGAAGAAGAGATTGGATTTATACCCCGCCCTTCACTTGGAGTCTCAGAGCGGCTTACAAACTCCTTTCCCTTCCCCTCCCCACAACAGACACCCTGTAAGGTAGGTGGGGCTGAGAGAGCTCTTGACAGAAAATTCTCTTTTTCAAGGACAGCTGTGCCAGAGCTTGTGACTGACCCAAGGTCACATCAGCAGGTGCAAGTGGAGGAGTGGGGAATCAAACCCGGTTCTCCCAGATTAGAGTCCGCGCACTTAACCACTACACCAAACTGGCTCTCATTACTATGTATAGGTGTGGAAGTTGGATAATGACGAAAGCAGACAGGAAGAAAGTGGATTTGTTTGAAATGTGGTGTTGGGAGGAGACCGTGGACTGCCAGAAAGATAAATGAGTGGGGTTCTAGACCAAATCAAGCCTGAACTCTCCCCAGAAGCTAAAATGGCTAAGCAGAGGCTTTCAGACTTTGGTCACATTATGAGACGACAAGACTCAATGGAAAAGACAATAATGCCAGGGAAAGTCGAAGGCACCAGGAAAAGAGGAAGACCCAACAGGAGATGGATTGACGCAATCAAGGAAGCCCCGCCCATCAGTCTTCAAGTTCTGAGCAAGGCTGTTAATGATAGGACACCTGGGAGGTCATTGATTCATAGGGTTGAAATGACATGAAGGTACTTAACACACACACACACACACAATCTGCTAGGAGGCTGAAGTTGGTTCCTTATTCGCACTTCCTTATTCATTCCTTATTCGTTACTTATTTGCGTAGTCATTCAGAAACACTAAGGAGAGTGAGTTGGAAAGCTCTGAACCGCAAAATTAGGTCTGAACCACCACATATCATATACCCCCACATTTACAGGACTCTCCCCTTCGAGGGGACATATGCTGTATTTTGGTCCAAAGCATGGTTCTGGTGCCAGCTGCTCCAAAGTGCAGTGCCCCTAGGACAATCACACAAGCAGACACTGGGGCCAGGCTGCACTCCAAAATAATCTTTGGACAACCCCAAAGGACACATCCCCACAGTCTGGAGACTGTGCCCTGTAAGGTGACATACAGTGGTGCCCGGTCCAAACACCGGTTCTGATGCCACGAACTTCTGTTCACAGGGCTTCCCCGAGGCCTGTATTTCAAAGGAGATTTGAATAAGAAAGTGCCCCCTGCACCCAAAATAAGGTTTGGACCCCCACACTTCATACACCCCCATCTTCAGCGGACCCTCCCCTTTGAGGGAACACATTCTGTGTGCTGGTCTAAAGCGCGGTTCCAGTGCCAGTTGCTCCAAAGTGTGGTGCCCCCAGGACAAACACACAGGCAGACACTGGGGCCAGACTGCCCCCTCCCAAAAAATATTTGGACCACCCCAAATGACACACACCCATGCTCTGGGGGCTGTGCCCTGCAAGGTGACATACAGTGATGCCTGGTCCAAACACCGGTTCTGATGCCACAAACTTCTGTTCACAGGGCTTCCCCGAGGCCTGTATTTGAAAGGAGATTTGAATAAGAAAGTGCCCCCTGCACCCAAAATAAGGTTTGGACCCCCACACTTCATACATCCCCGTCTTCAGCGGACCCTCCCCTTCGAGGGAACACATTCTGTGTGCTGGTCCAAAGTGCGGTTCCGGTGCCAGTTGTTCCAAAGTGCGGTGCCCCCAGGACAAACACACAGGCAGACACTGGGGCCAGACTGCCCCCCCAAAAATATATATTTGGACCATCCCAAATTTTGCACTAGCTGCAGCTTCTGGATTTGCGACAAGGGCAGCCCCATGTATAGAGTGTTACAGTAGTCTAATCTCAAGGTGACCATTGCATGGGTCACTGTTGCCAAGTTGTTGCGGTCGAGGAAGGGAAGCAGGTTCTCCCAGATTGGAATCCATGCTCTTAACCACTACACCAAACTGGAAGGAAGGAAGGGAGGGAGGGAGGGAGCTGTCCAACAAAATAAGAAGCAGGATGCATGTCAAGGGTGCTGGAGAGCTGTCCAGCCAAATAGTAGTCACCAGTGTTCCCTCTAAGCTGAGTTAGTGTGAGCTAGCTCACAGTCTTTTAGCCTCAGACTCACACATTTTTGTCTTAGCTCAGGAAGGATGGCTTCAGAGCAAGCTAATTTATGCAGTAGCCAAATCACCTTAATGCCAGTAGCTCACAACGTAGAATTCTTGCTCATAGGACTCCATAGCTTGGAGGGAGCATTGGCAGTCACCAGTAGAGACAAGGAGAGGATCAGAAAGGCATATCCTACTGGCAATATCAGGGCAATGACGGAGCTCGATAGCTGGCCTCGTATTGGAAACTCTCTCCTTAGAAGCCAAGCCAAGAGCAAGAAAGTCCCTTGCTGGCTGTCTTCCACTGCTTGGTCTCACTGATGTCCTTGGCCTTGAGGCCTGGGGGGTAATCCCCAAGAGTCCTGCACAAAGGACTCAAAGGTGTCTCTGCAAACGCATTTTGATTATGACTGATCCTTACTTAGGGGAGGGTACCATTTTGGGCGCAAGACAGAGCAGCTGGGACAAATTGCCAGACCCCATTTAATGTTCATCGGATGAGGGACATTTGCTGCTGCCCAGACAGAATCCTTAAAGAACTAGGAACTGCAAGAGCTGGCAGGGATCCCAAGGGACGCCTAGTCCAACCCTCTGCACAACACAGGAAACTCACAGCTACCTCCTCCCCAAGTCCCCCAGTGACCCCTGCTCTATGCCCAGAGGAAGGCAAAAAAAAAAAAAAGAAAGAAAAGAAACCCTCCAAGATCCCTGGGCCGATCTAGCCTGAAGAAAAATTCCTTCTTGACCCAAAGTGGCAATCGGCATTACCCTGGGCATATAAGACAGGGCCACAACAGCAGAGGACTGACTCATCCCTTCCTGCCCTCCCTTCTCATGGTCTGCCTCAGTTCACAGAATCCGCATTGCTGTCAGAGGGCCATCTAGCCTCTGCTTGAAAACCTCCAGAGCCCACCACCTCCCGAGGAAGCCTGTTCCACTGAGGAACCGCTCTGTGTCAGGGAGTTCTTCCTCATGTTTAACCGAAAACTCTTCTGAGCTAACTTCAACCCGTTGGTTCTGGTTGGGCCTTCTGGGGCAACAGAAAACAACACCACACTTAAAAAAACCCTTGATTTTGTTATCTATTTACTTGTTTGCAGTATCTAGGTATACCTGTGAGCCAGCCCTGACCTGGATAACCCAGAATAGCCCAGTCTTATCAGATCTTGGAAGCTAAGCAGAGTCAGACATCATCATCATCATTATTACTGAAACCTTCAAGGAACCCTAGACCCTATACGGCATTCAAGTTCTGTTAGTCTCTTGCCTTGAATGCCGTATAGGCAAACCAGTTCTGTTAGTCTCTTGCCTTGAATGCCATACAGGGTCGCTGTAAATCGGCAGTGACTTGACTACACACACACACACACATACATGTGAGCTGGATACTTGGCTGTTTTCACACATGTTGAATAATGCCTTCTCAATACACTACAGCAATTGTTTGCAACTTGATTTTCCTCTGTCACACTGGAAAATCCAGTTGCATATCCAGTTGCAAATGACTGTTCGGGTGCACTGAGAGTGCATTATACAATGATGCGTGAAAACAGACTTAGAAGGGGGAAAGACACCATATGAACTAGGGATGGGCACAAACTGCATTTTTGCCGTGTGGGTCGGACTGAACCAGTTCGTATTGGTTTGTGAGTTTAAATGCCTGCTTTCTGCTCCCCACAGCTTTTCACAGAGAGCAGAAAGCAGGGGTTTCCAAACAGCTGAGTGGTGGGGACCTGCTTTCTGCTCTTCACAAGCCGCCAAGAACCTCATCAATATTTGTGGAAGTTTGTGGCTGTTCTTCAGTTTGCGAATGTCTCCTCATGAACTGGCCAAAATCCATGACGAACTTTAGTTCATCAGCCACTTCGTGCTGATCTCTAATGTGAACCCAAGGAATAGACGACTGTGGCAAAAACAGAAAAAATGAAACAATGAAAGAATTTCCAATGCCCCACTTCAGAGACAAACATAATTTGGAACTTAACAATCCGGGGGGGGAAGTCTGATAAGAATTTTGGGAGTATCTCTGACATGAACTGATTAAAAAAAATAAGGGAATATACATATATTTCACATAGCTTGAAATATGTTTTTGTGGGGAATACAACAGAAGATGTGCCTTTTAGAACTGTTCAGAATTGATTCTAAATTTAGACCTTTTTAGAATTAATGAGCTTTTCTCGGGTTAGCTGTATCCACTAGTTTTGCCAGCCTCCCAGTGGTAAGAAACCACAATACAAACCAAAAAGAAGGACCACGTTGTGGAGAATAACCAATGAATAGAAAAACACCGTGTTTACAGGTTGATACTGACCTCCTGTTAAATAAATATTACTATTTGCTATTGACACAGTTCCTGCAGTGTTGCGTGCATAATGTCTGTATTTGCAATAAAGCTATGATATAGACCTCAGACTGTAATGAACTATTACAATAAAGAACTTTATATAATCATAATAACAATTGTCTATATACAAAGCCAAAGCCAAGGGTGATACAGTATTTCTAAGGCAAAAAGATCCAAAAGGACCACGCAGTGGTAATCCAACTGAATATAATAACATTAGCAATTGTCTCTGTACAAAGCCAAACCCAAAGGTGATATAACAATTTTAAGGCAATATAATCCAAAAGTACTAAAATAATGGTGATCCGGATGAAAGAGACTGAAGGAATAAACAAAACCGACCACAGGTAGCCAGTTATCTTCCCGTTTCAATCAGAATTCTCCTTCAAATCTTGACATGTGTTGTTGATGAAATCTTTAGTGCCCTTAATAAAGGACCTGGAAAGACAAATGAAAGGTTGCAAAAAATAATCTAGATATGTTGTAAGTGTTGAGACTATTATTGAACCAGCATTAATATGTGAATTTTGTTATATCCTCTGCAAATGGGTTATATTTTTCAACCAATACATGAGCAAGACTTTAAGATTTCTGATTGAAATGGGAGGATAACTGGTTACCCATTGCCAGTTGTTTATTTCGTCAGTCTGTTTCATCTGGATCACCGTTATTTAGTCCTTTTGGATCATATTGCCTCAGAAATATTGTATCACCCTTGGGTTTGGCTTTGTATATGGAAGTTGTTATTATGATTATACTAAAAATAAGGTTCGTTGTGGAAATAAATACAACGAGCTCTAGAAAGATGTGATGTGTGACGAATGCATAGGCTGGAAGCAGGTAAAATCCATCCCTGAAATTGGCAAGAATGTCCCACCTGGAGTTGGCAACTCTATCTCCTCCCCAGCCAAGCATCAACTAACCTTTATTTCCCCCTCAGTCTTCAGCTTTGCATTCCCCCTCCCCGACCTGCCGTCGCATCCATGCTCTGAAGGCCCTGACTGCAATGTCACAGTGGTTGTCATAGGGTTAGGAGCATGTGAAATGTTCAGAAAGCGCAGGACTCAGGCAAGGCAGCCAGTGGATAGGGACAGCTTTGGAGTGACACATCATGGAGCCAACTGAGTTAGAGGAGCTCTCTGGAGTTCCACAGATATGACTAACATCACCTCCTACCTGATTCCTCTCTATGAAGATTCTGGGGAAAGAACCTAGACGTTTCTGCATGCAAAGCATATTCTCTACTGTAGAGGCACAGCAAGTTTTACCCAGCAGCACACACTGTTCTGTACACTCATTTGTACCATTGCCTTTGGGGGGGGGGTTTGCTCAGAAACAACGGTGGTACCTGCAACCTCGGAACTGGTCTCCCCCTCCTTCCCAGCACCACACTACAGCCATACTCACACCAAGTCTCCCCCCCTTGACTGTGTTCCAGGTCTCTCTCTCCACAGGGGGCATAAATGTGGCGATGCGTGTGCATGGAGGTTTGGGAAATTGTCCGTCTTTCCCCCGTCATCTCCCGGCATTGTATTCCATGCTGGGGCAGTGAGGTGTGGCTCTGGGACAGCAGGAGGCAGGGCGGGCAGTGACCCAGCACTCTGTGAGATCCCTGGAGTAGCAGACAGAGCAACTGCCTGTGGCAGTAGCAAAAGGGCAGGCAGCAAGCAGCAGCAAGCAGCAGCACCAGGAGCAGCTCTCAGTGGAGGGGAGAGCCCACCTCCCTTCTGGGAAGTGGGCCGGCCAGCGGGCAGAGGAGATTGTCCCTGGTGTGTGCCCGGCTCCCCACCTCCTGCCCACTCACCCACCAAGTGCTTGTCCCTGAGAGGCCGCTGGTAGGCCATGGGGAAGCAAAACCGGGATGAAGAAGGGGCAGGCTTTTTTTTTGATGTGGTGGTGGTGGTGACTCCCTGGAGCGGCAGCAGAGCAGCTGCTTGGTGGAAGGGAGAGCTCCCTCTCTTCTGGGAAGCGGGATGGCTGGCAGGCTGAGGAAATGGCCCCTGGTGTGCGGCCGGCTCACCACATCCCACCCACCAGGTGCTTGTCCCCGAGAGGCCGCTGGTAGGCTGTGGGGAAGTGAAACTGGGATCCAGCAGGGGCGGGGGTTTTTGTCACAGCGGCGGCTACCTGGAGCAGCAGCAGGTCTGAAGCGGGGCAGGTCGAATGCGGATCCTCTTCCGAAATGAACAGTGGGTAGTGGGCAGGGGCAGGCAGCAGCGTGCAGTGCCTGTAAGTACCGGCTTCAGTGCAGGACAAGGCCGGTCGAGCACAGCTGCAGTGCAAAGCATCAGGGCCGGAATCAGCGGGAAGCAACAGTGCTGGAGTCTTGGTCTTCTGAGGGGGCCAGGTGCAGTGGCAGCATCTTCTGAGGTAAATTTTTGTGGGTGCTGCTTCTGTGGGCGAGACTCAGCCAATGGAGCCAGTGGATAGGGACATGTTCTGAGTGACAGATCATTGAGCCAACTGATTTGGGAGCATGTGGAATGTTCTGGAAAGTGCCACCCCAAATGACAATTATTATATAGAGAGATAAAGTTCTTCACCTTTGCCTGTTCCTCTTTAGCCACCTGGCTGCAGCCTAAAGCCTCTAATCTGTGAGAACCGGGTTTGATTCCCCACTCCTCCACATGCCGCTGCTGGTGTGACCTTGGGTCAGTCACAAGTCTGTTGTGGGGAGAAGAAAGGAAATGAGATCGTAAGCTACTCTGAGACTCTTTCAGGTAGTATAAATCCAATCTCTTCTCCTCTAATAGTTCATCACACAGTCTGAGGTCTATTATCATAGCTTTATTGCAAGTACATACATTATACATGGAACACTGCAGGAACTGTTTCAATAGCGAATAGTAATATTTATTTAAGAGGAGATCAACCTGTAAACACGGTGGTTTTTTATTCATTGGTTAGCCTCCCGGTGGTAGCATGAGATCTCCTAGTATTAAAAATGATCTCCAGGTGACAGAGATTAGTTCCCCTGAAGAAAACAGCCGCTTTGGAAGGTGGACTCTATGGCATCCAGGGCTCTTTTTGTAGCAGGAACTCCTTTGCATACTAGGTGAGACACCCCTAATGTAGCCAATCCTCCAAGAGCTTACAGAGCTCTTCTTACAGGAGCTACTGAGAGCTCTTGGAGGATTGGCTACATTAGGGGTGTGTCACCTAATATGCAAAGGAGTTCCTGCTACAAAAAGAGCCTTGAACCCCATT
>NW_015166511.1:180049-194371 GCF_001447785.1 Gekko japonicus
AGAAGAGCCCTGCTGGATCAGACCAGTGGTTCATCTAGTCCAGCCTCCTGTTCCTCTGGAGGGCCAACCACAGGGCATAGAGGCCGAGGCCTCCCCCTTAGAAGAACATCAGAAGAAGCCTGCTGGGTCAGACCAGTGAGGTTTCATCTAGTCCAGGCTCCTATCTCACACAGAGGCCAGCCAGTTCCTCTGGTGGGCCAGCCATGGAGCATAGAGGCCGAGGCCTTCCGCTGGTGTTGCCTCCTGGCTCTGGGATTCAGAGGCTTAGTGCCTCTGAACGTGCAGGTTCCCCTCAGTCACCATGGCGAGTAGCCACTGACAGACTCACCTTTGAAAGCTGTTTATTCCCATGGCCATCACTGCATCCTCTGGCGGCGAATTCCACATTTGAATCACTCTCAGTGTAGAGTAGTGTTTCCTTTTGTCCGTCCTCAACCTACTGCCCATCAGCGCCATTGGATGCCCTACAGTTCTAGTATTTGGGGAAAGGGAGAAAAATTTCTCTTTGTCAACTCTCTCCATCCCATGCATAATTTCATAAGCCTCTATTACGCCCCACCCTTAGCTGTCTCTTCTCTAAGCTGAAGAGTTCCCAGTCTCCAACCTTCGAATCATCTTGCTTGCCCTCCTCTGTACTTTTTCCAGCTCTGCACTTGATCTTAGCCAAAAGGCCGAGCAGCGATACTTTTTCCAGCTCTGCAATGTCCTTTGGGAGATACACGGCTCAGGATCACCCCGTCGGTTTCCAAATGTGGCTGAGGCACACACGGAAGTCAATTATCCTTCCAACCCCTCTCAGAAAGCTTGTCCTTGGTTGCTGAAACTGACTCAAATTCCGGAAGATAATTTATAAAACGATACCCTGCTGGCTCCTGTCTGGAGCAATCAATTTGGATGGGAAATTCCAGATTGGTTTAAAAAAGAAGAAGGTGTCATCTCTGGTGGCAAGTGGAGCATGTATAATGTAAATGCGACTTTCCCCTCCAAACCTCTATGCTGTAATTGCAAAGTGGTTTTGAAAGAACACACGTGCCTCCCCCCAAATGCAAGCTCGTTTTAGGTAGAACTCTATTTAAAAAAAGAAAAAGCCCTGACCTGGATCTTGACTGCTAAACTAGAAGAAGAAGAAGAGTTGGTTTTATACCCCGCTCTTCACTACCCAAGGAGTCTCGGCGAGGCTTACAATCGCCTTCCCTTCCTCTCCCCGCAAAAGACACCCTGTGAGGTAGGTGGGGCTGAGAGAGCTCTCTTGAGAACTGCTCTTGAGAGAACAGCTCTGAGAGAACTGTGACTGACCCAAGGTCACCCAGCTGGCTGCATGTGGACACAAAGGCAAGCAACATTTCTCGTCTTGAAAACCCCATGGGGGGTTGCTACAAGTCAGCTGCGACTTGACAGCAAACAACTCCTATTTTTTTGAAGCACTCTTTTCGAGCATTCACTTGCAATTATTAACCTGCTTGTGAATTGAGCTGAGCAGAGCTTGACCGTCCTTCTTCTGGATTTGCAACCCTGACCCTTGGGACAGGAGAGTTTATTTTTCAATGTTTCCTTTTATTAATGGAGGTGATTCGCCAAAACAGGTTTCTCCGAATAACCTCTCTCTCTCTCTCTCTCTCCTGGAAGGGACCGTGCACAACGGTGCTTTTAATATCTTTGTCATCGTAATCAAATATTCCACCCCATTTTCAGTGCAAAGGTTTTTTGTTTTTTTTTTAAAGGTCTTTTATTTATTTCTTGGAAAGGAGCAAATCTTACGTGACATTTTAATCATTTGGTTAATCTCCCCAATCGGATAGTTTACAGCTTTGCGTACGGGGAATGGGAGCCATAAGACAAACAAACAGCCCTGTAAAATTATGCTTTTATGATAACATCGCCGATGAATTACAGTGACTCTGGTGAAATTACGGTGGCCGTGCAGATGGTCCGGCGAAGCGATCGCTCCGGTTCCTTTGCTCTCATAATTGGGACACCTGCTAACGTTACTAGCACATAGTTAAAGGTCTTTCAGTGTCTCTTTTGTAAACATTGTTTGGGGGGACTGGGTTTATAAATGGTCCATAAATACGCAGCCGGGAATGAAATATAGCACAGAAGGCCTTAAAATGCCTGGTAAGCTCGAGGTTGCCATCTTGAATTTCAAATGCGTGGCATATAGATTCTTTTGTGTCATTTCCTTTTGGGATTCAAAAGGAGGGTGGTTGGCTTCTTTGTTTCAAAGGATTGGGGGGGGGAGTCATGGCCCATTTTCTTTTTTATTTATTCTTCATGTATGCAATTCATTTGGACTTGATCTAGGGTTCTCAATCTCCCACTATTACAACTGGTCTCCCGGCGACAGAGATCAGTTCACTGGGAGAAAATGGCTGCTTTGGAAACTATACTCCATGGCGTTATAAACCATTGAAGTCCCTCCCCTCCTCAAACCCGGTCCTCCTCCCTCTGTCTCCCCAAATCTCCAGGTATTTTTCAACCTGGAACTTGCAACCCTAACCCCACCTTTCTCCTCGGGGGGGGGGACCCAAAGCGACTTCCCACATTCTCCTCTCCTCCATTTTATCCTAACAACGACCCTGTGAGGTGGGTTAGGCTGAGAGAGTGTGACTGGCCCAAGGTCAGCAAGTGAGCCTCCATGGCACAAGTAGGGATTTAAGAACATAAGAGAAGCCAGTGCTGGATCAGGCCCATCCAGTCCAACACTCTGTCACACAGTGGCCAAAAATACCAGGGGCCATCGGGAGGTCCAGCAGTGGGGCCAGGACACTAGACGCCCTCCCACTGTTCCCCCCCCCCCAAGCACCAAGAAGACAGAGCATCACTTGCCCTGGACTGAGAGTTCCTATCTATACCTTGTGATGATGATGAAGAAGAAGAAGAAGAGGAGGAGGAAATTGGATTTATACCCCGCCCTTCATTACCCAAAGGGGTGTCAGAGCGGCTTGCAAACTCCTTTCCCTTCCCCTCCCCACAACAGACACCCTGTGAGGTAGGTGGGGCTGAGAGAGCTCTTGACAGAAACTGCTCTTTTTCTTCAAGAACAGCTGTGCCAGAACTACGGCTTGCCCAAGGTCATCCGGCCAGGTGCAAGTGGAGGAGTGGGGAATCAAACCCGGTTTTCCCAGATTAGAGTCCGCGCACTTAACCACTACACCAAAGTGGCTAATAGCCACTGATGGACTTCTGCTCCATATGCTTATCTAATTCCCTCTTGAAGCCGTCTGTGCTTGTAGCTGCCACCACCTCCTGTGGCAGTGAATTCTGTGTGTTAATCACTCTTTGGGTAAAGAAGTGCTTCCTTTTATCCGTTCTAACCTGACTGCTCTGCAATTTTATGGAGTGCCCACGAGTTCTTGTATTGTGAGAAAGCGAGAACCTGGGTCTCCGAGATTTACAGCTGGAAAACAATTTTATGTTCTGTGTCTTACTATGCCCCACTGGGGGGGGGGGAGAACATCAAAGGCGTCCTCCATGGTGTCACGTGGCCACTCCTAACCAGAGAAGGCCCTGCAGACACTTTAATTTACTACACCTGCCTGTAGTTTCCTGCCCTCAGGCTTTACCCAGTGTGGGCAAATCCAGGTTGGAAAATCCCTGGAGATTTGGGGGGGGGGGAGGGGGGAAAGGGCAGGGTTTGGAGAGAGGAGGGACTTCTGTGGCTATAGAGTCCACCTTCCAAAGCAGCCATTTTCTCCCGGTGAACTGATCTCTGTCCCCGGGAGACCAGTTGTAATAGCGGGAGATCACCACTTCTGTCTCAACCTGGTTTCCGGTAATTCCCTATTTTTCACATACCAACCTCTTTTCATATCTTCATTTTTTAGTAGATCCTCTACTACAGATGGACTCAGTTCATGCGTCTTGTTCTTCTGTGTGGCTTTCTACTGTTAGATTATATCCACTGTTGTAAAAACTTTTAATCCTTAGTTATTGACGAGCTCTATTGCATGCATTTTAAAGCATTAGCTACATCTTGGGTGTGGTCAGACAGCCTGCCGGGAGCACTTTAAACTGCTCCAGTTCCAAGTGGACTAATTTGATCTGGGGCAAGCGTGGTCACACTCACCTCCCTCACCACGCAACACATCGCTCCCGGGCATCTACGCTAGGCGCGCAGAAAAGCACGTCAGTGTTTTTTAAAAAAATTATTATTTTACATTTTGCGCATGCGCATAGGCAGCCATTCACAGAATTGACATCTTCGCGCAGGCACAGAACACCCTGTCCTGAAAAGCATGCCCTGAAGGAATACTGCCCTTTAAACTTTTACAGCGATAAGGACCTCCGTGAGGTCCCGGACTCGTCCGAAGCCTAAAACTAATCACTTTTTTTGGTTTTGTTTTATTAACACCAGGGTGAAGCTTCGCCCAAGCGCATAGCGCTGAGGCTAAAAAAAAAAGGCAGGTGAAAAGCAGAAGCCTCAGGCTTCCAGCGGAAGTGGCTCTACACCAGCAGAGAGCAATGACGGGGGGAAAGCAGCTAGAACTGAAGAACTCAGGGTAACACCATTTGGGTACCTAGTGGCAAACTACACCTGTTTAAAGGATGTTTGCGATGATGGGCAAGCCCTAGGTAACACCATTTGGTGTTGTGCGTGTGATCACGTGTAAGTACTCTGTTTCTAACCGGCTTCTATACAGACTTAAATGCCCCGTCTAAACGCACCCATAGACTTGTTGACTCCAGTATTAGTTTAGCACTGTTTTCTATGTTAAGTTTTTTATACATTCTACCTTAGGTTATTCTTCTAATAGTATTCTTAATTGTTTAATAAATATTTTTTTAAAATAAAAGAAAAGAAGAAGAAGAAGAGTTGGATTTATACCCCGCCCTTCACTCATAGGCTGAATCTGCATTTGCATTTTTAAATCAGTTTCGTGCAGCTGTGACGCCATCTTTCTCTATGCTTGTTTGAATGTTGTTTGGAGAAGATTCTTTTAAAGCAGTGTGGAGGTGCAATGTCAGTGGAGCCGCCCCAAAGGGCAATAAACATATGTGGACATGCAAAAGTATGCTAACACTCTTGAGGTGTGAAAAGGACACCAAATGTAGACAGCTTTTTTGAAGGTGGAGTCAAAAGGCTAGAACACCGGTGGGAAAGACAAATGCAGATTCCGCCATAGTCTCAGAGCAGCTTACAATCTCCTTTCCCTTCCCCTCCCCACAGCAGACACCCTGTGAGGTAGGTGGGGCTTAGAGAGCTATTTTGAGGACTGCTCCTGAGACAACAGCTCTGAAAGACTGTGTGTCTGGTGATCTGGATTCAAACACTGCGATGTTTCCAGATCCCTTTGACGACATGGTGGCATCTTGTGGGTAATAAGAAAAAAAAATGAGCCCTGCAACCAGTGAAGATTGTGGCCAATTTGGGAAGGCTGTTTTGAGTCAATGCTAGCAAGAATGAGCAGGTCAAGACCTCACAAACAATCCACCGACCTCAGGCTCAGGACATGCGTGGCATGGACATGGGAACATCAGAAGAGCCCTGCTGGATCAGGCCAGTGAGGGTCCATCTAGTCCAGCATTCCATCTCACACAGGGGCCAGCCAGTTCCTCTGGACGGCCAACAACAGGGCAGAGAGGCCGAGGCCTTCCCCTGATAAGAACATCAGAAGAGCCCTGCTGGATCAGGCCAGTGAGGGTCCATCTAGTCCAGCATTCCATCTCACACAGGGGCCAGCCAGTTCCTCTGGACGGCCAACAACAGGGCAGAGAGGCCGAGGCCTTCCCCTGATAAGAACATCAGAAGAGCCCTGCTGGATCAGGCCAGTGAGGGTCCATCTAGTCCAGCATTCCATCTCACACAGGGGCCAGCCAGTTCCTCTGGACGGCCAACAACAGGGCAGAGAGGCCGAGGCCTTCCCCTGATAAGAACATCAGAAGAGCCCTGCTGGATCAGGCCAGTGAGGGTCCATCTAGTCCAGCATTCCATCTCACACAGGGGCCAGCCAGTTCCTCTGGACGGCCAACAACAGGGCAGAGAGGCCGAGGCCTTCCCCTGATAAGAACATCAGAAGAGCCCTGCTGGATCAGGCCAGTGAGGGTCCATCTAGTCCAGCATTCCATCTCACACAGGGGCCAGCCAGTTCCTCTGGACGGCCAACAACAGGGCAGAGAGGCCGAGGCCTTCCCCTGATAAGAACATCAGAAGAGCCCTGCTGGATCAGGCCAGTGAGGGTCCATCTAGTCCAGCATACCCTCATCGTTTTGGGCCTTCACAGTTCCTAGCGTGTCGTAGGAAAGACTGAAGAAAAGGTGGGACTTCCAGGTCAGGGGGCCACCCTTGAATTCTTGCTTAAGACGAGAGCAATGTTTGTGTTTGTTCTTTAACACAACCAGAAACACCACAAAACTGGTGTTCCCATCCGTTTTCTGAACCCTTTGAAAAAGAAAATAAACACCCATTTATGTTTGTTCGTCATCCAATATTTCCTCCCAAGAGCGCCTTCTCAGGGAACTCGCTGTCTTCAAATAGTTTAATTATCGCGTGGCACACACCTTTCGGGTAACTCCCCTCCCCCCTTTTCCCTAATGAAACCGCTGAACGATCCATCTTTGGGTTTACATTGCTTGTTGGAAACCACTCCAAAGCGGTGTTTGGGGGGGGGGGAGAACTATCAAATTGTTACAGGATTGGATCCCAACAAACGGGGCTATTAGACTAATTCATCAGGCAGATCAAAGCCCACACAGGGAGTTCTTTTGCCTGGAGCTATTTTCCTTTTTCTTCTGTGCTTGACAGTAGTCCCTCGAATTCTTCTGTTCTGCCCTCTTTGAATGTACATTTTCCTTCAGTCACGGAAATATAATTTATGTCTGTTACACAGTTGTCGTGGTTTTTTAAAAAAAAAATCACAGGACAGGCCCTGCATCTCCTAGTCCCAAAGGTGTTTGTTTGTTGCAGGATGGGTTTGCCCAAATAATATAAGTGTGCGGCCAAGTCCGCCCTCTTGTATTTGAAACAGAGGAACTCTGGTCTTCCAACTTTAATTTACAAAAAGCCTTGGAGCACGAGTTATTAACCTGGCAGTGGCTGATTCCTTTTTCTTTTCTTTTTTTTTGTCACGTTGTATATGTAGATGGGAGCGCTTGCCCGTTGGAGACCACCCAGGGAGCTGGAACACCTCCCTGCCGGCTGTACACACCCAAGTTCAAAGGTTCAGGAGGGACCTTCACCACCTTGGTTCGAATTGGTTAGTCGCCTGCCTTCTTCTCGAAAAGGAAGGAAGAAATGAAACGAAACGAAACCTCGCCGACTATTCGGGGAGACGTGATTCGAGAAGGAAAGACCTGCCATCTCAATTCTGGAGTGTGTTCCTGTGTGTAAAAGAGAGAGAGAGAGAGAGACAGAAGGCTGAGGGGAGGGAGGGGGAGAAATAGGAAGGAGGAGGGGGCTGTCCTGGGGATGCTTCTCTCTCTCTCTCTCTCTCTCTCTCTCCCACTTCATAGGAGCTGCAAAAAGATCAGCAACATGTTTGACAACACTCAATATCCCTACAACTGCTTTAACTACGACGGGGAAGATTACCCAACCTGCAGCTCAGATGAAGAGAAGAAATTCACCAGACCTGCATACAGGTAAGGTGAACTTGTCCGGGCTCCTTTTTCTCGCTTTGCATTGTCGGTTACAGGGGCGAATCGCAACCACTATCGGCAACTCTTTCCAGGGTTTAGATTGCCCAAAATGTTTCAAGGATTCATGCACTGCAGCTATTTTTTAAAAAAAGGAAATTAAAAACCAACATCTAGAGATAACAGGATCGGATATTTGACCAGGGAGACTCCATGGCCACATAGACTGTTGGGCTAGCCAGGGGCTGATCTCCTGAACAGGGTTGTTTAAAGGGTTAAATAATAACTGCAAAGTATATCCCCAAAGTATTATCAGTAATTTCCCCCCCACAACTTTAATGTCCTGGCATTCAAGGGGAAAAGGAGGTCCAACATCATCTGGTCATTCTCCAGGCAGAAGTTGAGAGATTCTCATTTTGCCATAAATAATGCTGTCAGCCGATTACAAATTGTTCAGTATATCACTCCTTTTAAACCAGTTAATGGATCAACTAGTTGATGAACCATGCCATCCAAAGCAGAGTTCTCCCCGTCTAAGTCCATCAACATCAAGGGACTTAGAAAGGTGAGGCTCTGTTTAGGATTGCGCTGTCACGGTGCAGTTCTATGCATGTCAAATCAGAAGTAACTCCAATGCTCACGGGTCTTATTCTCAGGTAAGCGTGCACAGGATTGTACTATAAATTTGCAAGTTACGAGAACCTTGATATGAGTTCTTTTTGAGACACTGTTATATGAAATCAAAACCAAACTTGCATTATTAGGATGCAATCCTTTTGTTTGTTTGCTTGCTTTTGGCATTCTCTATAACATGTAAGGTTTTTTTCTTTACATTATTTTTTTTAAATAAGATTAATCAACTCAAGTTTTAGTTGATGGATTTGCCAATTAAATTGATTATAGGATGCATCCCTGAGGATAAGATGGAGAAAAGCTTCCAGTTCCGCTAAAGCTGATGTCATTCATAATTACTTTAAATTCAATATATGTAGTTCTGCACTACAGCATATTGGTATATGTAGCTACTAGCTAGTGATCTGCTGATACCAGGGTGAAGGTATTCTGTAATGGAGGGTGATTCACATGACCCTCTTTTCATTAAAAGTTATAAAAATTCTTGACCTTTCATTGCTCTTTTCTGAGCGGAATGGCAAAACAGCCTGTCTGGCTTCAGATGCAGGAATAGAGAATACATTTCTCTCTCTCTGTGGGAACAAAAGAATTTTTAAAAAGGGGATATTTTCATGACGCTTCAAGGATAATGACCGGATCTGCTGCCCCCTCTCCCCCCAGATAGGCAACATCTCAGGTTAAATGCAGGATCGAGGACAAATGAGATCTAAATTGTAATGTAAAGTTTTCTTTTTAAAATTATCTTGTGCTAAAATTGTAAGTTGCAAATTATTTGACACACTTTCATCCTCTCAGAAAATCACAAGTATTCCCAGATTTTTGGACAGTGAAATGTCACTGAGGAAGACTGACTTGGTTCTCTGAGTGACCTGGGACTTCAACATGCTCTAGCCACTGGACTCCGCTACCCTTGTAGTAAGAATGGGATATGTTCATTTGGACCCACACACTGTTTGGGTACCTAGGCTGAATCCCACTGGTGAAACGGAGTACATGAGCAGTGTACTCAAGAGCAGTGCTTCCCAATGACCAGAGCCATGTTGCACAATTCTTAAGCACCCGTACTATGAGCTAGAAGTAATTCCCGGTTTTCCTTGGTCATGAACTCAGTGGGGACCCTGACTGCCAAACCAGACATGAGCTGAGATATTCACAATGAGGGTTCCCCACATATTGGAGGGGGCCCCCCTAAAACCAGCCATGGCAAAGTGGGAGAGATTCATCTTGGGGTTATAGACCTGGGTGGAGAGTTAAGCCTTTCCCTGTACAACTTCCCAATACAAATTGTCCCTTTCCCTTCATGTACCCTTATCATACTGGTATGTTTCTATCCATCCTGCACAGTTCATAGCAGGTTTTGGAAGGGGGGATGGGGGGACTGAATGGGAAAATGGGAAGTGGCAAAAACCTCTTCCTAAAGGGCTCTGGGCCCGATCCCGATTGCCCTCCCTCCCCTTTTAAACTTTTTTTCCAAAAAATTGGGGAAGATCTTTTCCATCTCCTCTTGTTGGTTCCTTAGGGAACCTTCTGTCTTCCAGTCCTGTCCCCCTACCCCGTAGCAAGGTGGTGATAATGATGCTCTTTTTCTAGCATTGGAGAACCAAGTGCCCCCTGGGAAGCCACACACAACTTGAGAAAGTGATGGTCTTCCTCTTCGACTGGCACTCCCACAGCAACTGGTTTCCAGGGGTACACTGCATCTGAACATAGAGGTTCAATTTTGCCCTCATAGCTAATAGCAACTGATGGACTTCTCTTCCAGCCATTCGTTTAATCCCATTTCAAAGCCATCTGTTGGGACAGACCCACCCCTCTAAGGGTCTAACTAGACATGAAAGATCTCAAAGAAGTTGGGTCCGGGTTCCCAACTCGGGTTCCCCGCAGCCGCACAGCAGGTGCGGGGTACAGCTGTTAGAAAATAAAGGAGAGCCTGTTTGTGCTTGGAATGGCATCGTAGGGGAGGAAAGGTTCCTGCCTTCCCCCCCCAAACTGTTTCCCCATGCCAAAATAGCATGGGGGGCAGTCATTTCTCTGTTTTTGCTGCTCTATGTGGAGTATTCTGTGCATGGAGCAGGGGTCACTGGGCGTGTGGGGGGAGGTATTTGTGAATTTCCTGCATTGTGCAAGGGGTTGGACTAGATGACCACGGGAACCCCCTTCCAACTTTTTGATTCTATGTGGAGAATCAAAAACAGGGAAATACCTCCCCACCGGTGTTCCCCCTAAGCTGAATTAGTGTGAGCTAGCTCACAGTTCTTGAGCCTCCAGCTCACCCATTTTTTGTCTTCGCTCAGGAAGGACAGCTCCAGAGCAAACTAATTTATGCAGTAGCCAAATCGCTCACTCACAACTTTAATGCCAGCAGCTCACAAAGTAGAGTATTTGCTCACAAGACTCCAGAGCTTAGAGGGAACATTGCTCCCCACTCAGTACTATTTTACCTCAGGAAAATGGCTTGGGAGGGGGGGGGAGGCAGAAGCTCTTTCTCCACCCACGGTGGTGTTCCAAACCCAAACACACACACCCCTTTTTACAGCCATTCCCTGCAGCTGCTATCCGGGAAACCCAGATCCAATTCTTTAAAAACCTGCACACTTAGCTTGGCCCTAACTAAAAGGTCACTGCCCTGGAGAGCCAGTGGTGGCCAGAGGTAAGAAGATAAGTGCCCCCCCTGCAGGGTGGGAGCGTCACAGATCTCTGTTTTTACATATCCGTATCCTTCGTCTCGTAGCTATATTGCTTTGATCGCAATGGCCATTCAGCAGAGCCCGTCCAACAAAGTGACCCTTTCTGGCATTTACGACTTCATCATGAAGAAGTTCCCCTACTACAGAACCAACCAGCGGGCCTGGCAGAACTCGATCCGGCACAACCTTTCTCTCAACAGCTGCTTCGTTAAGGTAAGATTGGGTCAGCCACCCACTGAGAGTGACTGGGAAATGCATACGATGCCCCCAAAAAGAAAGTCTGCACAGCCAGTTTGGTGTCGTGGTTAAGAGTGGCAGACTCTAAGCTGGAGAACTGGGTTTGGTTCCCTAGTCTTCCTCTACATGTTGCCAGCTGGGTGACCTTGGGCCAGTCACAGTTCTCTCAGAGCTGTTCTCTCAAGAGTAGTTCTCTCAGAGCTCTCTCAGCCCCACCTACCTCACAGGGTTTCCATTGTGGGGAGGGGAAGGGAAGGAGATCGTACGCCACTTTGAGTCTCCGAATGAAGGGCAGGGTATAAATCCAATCTCTTCTTCCTTCTCTTCTTCTTCTTCCTCTTCTTCTTCCTCTCCTCTTCCTTCTCCTTTTCCTTCTTCTTCCGCAAGGGTGCCGCGAGTTAAATTCCTAGAAGTGTATTCTGATTTTGGTGCTACCTCTATACAGAATGACCCAAATACGTACCTGATGCATGAGGGGCAAATCCATGGTTCAGTGATAGAGAACCTGCTTGGCATGCAGAAAGTCCCAGGATCAACCCCAGGCATCTCCAATTAAAGCAGGGGATGGCAAAGACCTCCACGTAAGATCTTGGAGAGCTGCTGCTTGTCAGAATAGAAAAGACTGAGCCTAACCCTAGATCTTGATAGACCAAGGGTCTGATTCAGGCAAAGGCAACTACCTGTGTTCATACGTGCCTATATGCATGGTAGAGGTAACATCAGTGTGGGAACTACAGGGTGGTGTAGTGGTTAGAGCCAGGGTCCCCAACAGAGCACCTGTGGGCACCATGGGACCCACCAACACCTTTCCTAGCACCCCCAAGTGCTTTAGAAAATGGGTGGGGTTAAGTGGGACTTTTGGTCAGCAAGGCCGTTTGGTGTAGTGGTTAAGAGGAACGGACTCTAATCTGGGAGAACTGGGTTTGATTCCCCACTCCTTTATGTGCAGTCAGCTGGGTGACCTTGGGTCAGTCACAAGTTGTCTCGGAGCTGTTCTCTCAAGAGCAGTTCTTGAAATGCTCTCTCAGCCCCATCTACCTCATTGGGTGTCTGTTATGGGGAAAGGAAGGGAAGGAGATTGTGAGCCGCTCTGAGACTCCAAGTGAAAGGTGGGGTATAAATCCAATCTCCTCCTCCTCCTCCTCCTCCTCCTCTTCTTCTTCCTTGCCCACTTGATTTGTCATGCAGATGTTTTTAAAAAACATTGTTTTAGCAGCAGCTGCTGCCACCACAGCACAAGGATCTTCACTTTGTGGCTGATTGGGTTGCCATTTGCCTGGTGGGGGTGAGGAATCCCCAGATTTTGTGGGTTCCTGCCCGTCAGCAGCCAGCTGGTCAGCAAGAGGCCCCCCTCCCAAACAGCAATGTCATACACAACGTGCCTGCATGACCCAGAAGTCACATCGGCACGTCAACAATGTTGGGGTGTGACACTCTGCCTTTTGAGAGCCAGTTTGGTGTAGTGGTTAAGTAAAGGTAAAGGTTCTCTTGCTCGAAAGCCAGTCGAATCCGACTCTAGGGTTGCGGTGCTCATCTCCGTTTCAAAGCCGAAGAGCCAGCGCTGTCCGAAGACGTTTCCGTGGTCATGTGGCCGGCATGACTAAACACCGAGGCGCACGGAACGCTGTTACCTTCCCACTGTAGTGGTACCTAGTTATCTACTTGCAATTTCTTGCTTTCGAACTGCTAGGTGCATGGACTCTAATCTGGGAAAACCGGGTTTGATTCCCCACTCCTCCACATGACACCAGCTGGGTGATCTTGGGGCAGCCACAGTTCTCTCAGAGCTGTTCTCTCAGGAGCAGTTCTCTCAGAGCTCTCTCAGCCCCACCTACTTCACACGGTGTCTGTTGTGGGGAGAGGAAGGGAAAGTGATTGTAAGCAGCTCTGAGACTCTGAGTGAAGGGTGGGAGTGAAGGGCTGGGTATAAATCCAATCTCTTCTTCTTCTTCTTCGGCAAAACTCTAGGGTTTGATGCCAATTTTACCATAGAGTTTTGCCCAAAATCCCAAGCGTCGCCCCAACGCCTCCAATGTGCCAACGTTGACTTCTGGGTGACACGGGCAAATCACATGTGATGTCACTGTTTCAGGGGGAATGGGGGTGATGTCACTTCCCACTCTCCAAACGTTCCCCCCCCTTCCCCCACCAACAGCAACCCTAGTGGCTGAGGGTAAGCTGCTGCAGCAGCCATTTTGTGGTTACACCCATGGCACTGTGTCAGAATTCCAAAGATGCTCACAGGCTAAAAAAGGCCGGGGACCCCTGGTTTACAGCGTCAGACTAGGATCTGGGGAACCTACTCTGCCCTGGAAGCTCACTGGATGACCTTGAGGCAGTCCCCCCCACACGCTCACCCTGGCCTAGTCAACAAAGACTAGGCCCCATATGAATTCTCCAAAAACACCCAGAGTTCCTTGGGGGACAGTCTGAAAACCACTGCCCTTGAATGATAACAAAAAGGTGCACAGTTTTAAAAGGGTTTTTAAAAATGCCTCCTCAGCCTCTAGGCCGTTTCTGGGAAAGGTAGGAAAGAACCAAAAAGAGAATAATATATTGTTCTCATCTGATGTGTGTTAGTACGTAGCACAGGGAAAGGGGCTATTTACCTACCACTTCTATAATTAGAGGGCCTGGTTTTCAGTGCCTTGTCGTATATGTTTACACCAGCGGTGCATTTAAATGGACCCAGATGTTGAAACAGCAGCATCTGCCGCACGCAGACACAGACACACAGACGCACTCACAATCCCTGCAGACAGAGCTTCATTTCAGCCCTGCTGCAGCCACGGCGCTTATTCTGAAGGTCGAGGGTTCAGCCTTGGAAAATCCCAAGTAACAAAATAGAGCAGAGGACTTCTGGGCATGTGCAAAGTGTACATCTTTTGTGCAAAGTTCCAGTCTGGTGTAGTGGTAAGGAGCGTGGACTCTAATCTGGGAGAACAGGGTTTGATTCCCCCCTCCTCACATGCAGCTGCTGGTGTGACCTTGGGTCAGTAAGTAGTTCTTTCAGAGCTGTTCTCTCACGAGCAGTTCTCGTAAGAGCTCTCTCAGACCCACCTACGTCACAGGGTGACAGTTCTGACGTTGTGGGGAGGGGAAGGGAAAGGACATTGTGAGCAGCTCTGAGACTCCTTCAGGTAGTGAAGGGTGAGGTATGAATCCAATCTCCTCCACCTCCTCCTGCTACCAA
>NW_015166511.1:194562-194735 GCF_001447785.1 Gekko japonicus
ATCAGCCTGGCCAATCAGAAGCCTTGCTGGGCAAAACCCCCACCTGGCCCCATCCAATTCTAAAAACACTTGGAGGGCACTAGGAAAGGTATCCGTGGGCACCACAGAGCCCACCTAGAACCATGTTGGGGTCTTGGCTGTAGAATGAAGGGGAAGGGTCAGAGGTCAAAGGT
>NW_015166511.1:197803-200612 GCF_001447785.1 Gekko japonicus
CTGATGTTCCACCTCTGCCCAGTGTCACAGCAGTGAGTGGGAGAAGCAGGGGAGTTATGTGGGAGGTTCAGGTCTGCACCTAATTTGAAGTTCACCCAACCCACATTGCTCACGGAGGGCCAGCTCCTAGCCACATCAGTCCCTGAGCCATCTGCCTAGCAGGTGAAGATCCCAGGAGCAATCCCACCAACGGGTTCTTCTTCCACGCAACATTGTCCCAGCTCCTACAGGGACAATTTCCCACACACCCCAGCTTCATGTGCTAAAAGCCCAAACGGGAGCGCACAAGAAGCTCCCACATCAAGGTGACATTAAATTAAGAAAAGCTCTTGACAGAAACTGCTCTTTTTCCAAGAACAGCTCTTATCAGAACGGCTTGCCCAAGGTCAGCCAGCCAGGTGCAAGTGGAGGAGTGGGGAATCAAACCCGGTTCTCCCAGATTAGAGTCCACACACTTAACTACTACACCAAACTGGAGGAGGAGGAGGAGATTTATACCCCACCCTGCACTCAGAGTCTCAGAGCAGTTTACAATCTCCTTTACCTTCCCCTCCCCACAACAGACAGCCTGTGAGGTAGGTGGGCCTGAGAGAGCTCTGACAGAAACTGCTCTTTTTCAAGGACAGCTCTTGTCAGAACTATGGCTTGCCGAAGGTCACCCAGCAGCTGCACGTGGAGGAGTGGGGAATCAAACCCAGTTCTCCCAGATTAGAGTCCACCACTCTTAACCACTACACCAAACTGCCGCATAACATAATAGCTGCTGGGTCTGACCTGTGGTTCAGCATCCCATTTTACCCATTGGCCAACCAGTTGCCCCAGAATCCACTACACAAACCATAGAGGCCACAGTCTTCCCCTGATGTTGCCTCCTGATATTCAGAGGTTTACTGCCTCGGAACATGGAGGTTTCCTTTAGACACCATGGCTAGTTGCTATTGATGGACTTCTCCTCCATAAATCTGCCTAACCTCTTTTAAAGCCACATATATCTCTGGCCCGTCAACACATCCACTGGCAGCCAGTTCCACAACTTAACTATTCGTTGAGTAAACGAGGTCTTTCCTCTTGTCCATCTGGCATCTATCACCCATCAACTTCATTGGGTGTCTCCAAGTTCTAGTATTATGGGATAAAAAAAGACTGCCGATTTCCATGTGCAAGATATCCGGTAATTAACTAGAGATGTTTTTTTAGTTAGTCCTTCTATAACTAGAGGTTCACATAGCACATGTGCATATTAATGCACAATGAAACCACAGGTCTGCATGTATGAAGATAACACCCTTTTATTTATTTGCTGTTGTCCCCCCCCCCTTTATGTTCCAAATGTTTCCAAGAGCACAAAGAGATGTCCAGCCAGTTTGGTGTAGTGGTTAAGTGTATGGACTCTAATCTGGGAGAACCGAGTTTGATTCCCCACTCCTCCACTTGCAGCTGCTGGTGTGACTTTGGGTCAGTTACAAGTTCTCTCAGAGTTGTTCTCTCAAGACCAGTCCTTGGAAGAGCTCTCTCAGCACCGCCTACCTCACAGGGTGTCTGTTGTGGGGAGGGGAAGGGAAAGGAGATTGTAAACCGCTCTGAGACTCCTTTGGGTAGTGAAGGGCGGGGTATAAAGGCAATCTCTTCTTCTCTTCTTCATTGTATCCACAAACTAATTCCATTTCATCAGACAGTAGTAAGTAGGCCTTTTTAATCATCATCCTATTAGTGGGAGAGAAAGTCTGGGAACGACCTTTCTTCAATGTATTCATGTCATGTGGCAGTTTATCTGTTGAAAACACATGAGTCAAATTTAGGATTCCCCTCAACTTGCTTGGAGAAAAAGAAGTCATGTGCTAGAAACCGACTAATTGTTCATTCCATTGATCTGTAAACTGGCAGTTGATATCCACAAAGCTAGTGAAATCTCTAATATTTCAGCCTGAACTTGCTAAAGCATTTAGATTTGAGCCAGTACAATAATAATCCAGAGCCATTCCAGCGGCATTCATTTGAAAGAACAGCCACTTTCTCAGTTCAGCAAAAGAGTCACTTGGGGAACCTGATGTTACATTTTCAGCCTCCGTTTTTCTATCTGCAAAATGGGGATGACACTGTCTTTCTTTACAAGATTATAGTGATAAAGTATCTATGGAATTGAAAGCATTTCTATGTACATGAATACTGTAAACATGTGACTAAGATCCGGTAAATCCTTCACAAAGATGCGTTTAGCAATACTGATAGACAGGGATAATTTCAAATTCCATGCTTGTTTAGACTCTGGAAATGTTCTAAATTCATGTTTCTCTTGTCTAAATCTTACTATGATTTTTATTTTCATATTAGTTCCTGCTTCCTTGCGCTGACTCTTCCATCCATAAAAATGTAATATCTGTGCATCAATCTATCACCACCGTACATTATGCCTATGTTATATGGATACATAAGGTACACTGTATGTACGAATAGTGTATACGTTGTGTATAAAATCCTACAGTTTTCGTACAGAATGGAAACAGATCTTTAAAACCCACTGTGGAAAGCAAACTGAAAATATGAACAAATATAAAAAGAAATAAAAAAGGCATGTTTTGCTCAGCCCCACTGAGATCTTATTCTGTGGTTTGAGAGACATGGGGGTACTGGGGGCTCTCCCCAAAACAAAGCAAGCTGAACCTGCTTCCCAAATTAGTTATAAAAAGACAATTTCTAGTTATTCTGTAGCATTCACCAAAAAAAGAAACAGCTGTCATTGAAAATATATATACTGAAAAATATACCACCATACCTGTAATGTATCATAGGATCACAGAGTTGGAAGGGG
>NW_015166512.1:0-1818 GCF_001447785.1 Gekko japonicus
TCATTCATTCATTCATTCAACTTCTATCCCACCCTCCCTGCATAGCAGTCTTGGAGTGGGTTACATCAAATTTGGTAAAAATACAATATACAAAAATTAACACAGTTAAAACAGTTAAAACACGTAATATACAAGTCTCCTTCATCCAGTGCAAGTTGTCATTAAAATTAAGGCCTCACAGATGGTGTCTCTGGTATGCAGTTCTGACCTGCTGAGGGGAGGCCCAGTAAAGAGGGAGTGGCGTCTGTCGCCCTAGTTAAAAGCCTGGTGAAAGAGCTCTGTCTTGCAGGCCCTGCAGAACTGTAAAAGCTCCCGCAGGGCCCTGATCTCTTCCAGGAGCTCATTCCACCAGTATGGAGCCACCACCGAAAAGGCCCTGGTCCTGGTTCCTGTGAGGTGGGTGGGGCTGAGAGAACTCTGACACAAACTGCTCTTTTTCAAGGACAGCTGTGCCAGAGCTTGTGACTGACCCAAGGTCACATCAGCAGGTGCAAGTGGAGGAGTGGGGAATCAAACCCGGTTCTCCCAGATTAGAGTCTGCACACTTAACAACTACACCAAACTGGCTGTTGTTTATAGGGCTATAAACAACAGACACCCTGTGGGGTAGAGCTCTTTCGAGGACTGCCCTTGAGGGAACAGCTCCGAGAGAACTTGTGACTGACCAAGGGTCGCACCAGCAGCTGCATGTGGAGTAGTGGGGACTCAAACCCAGTTCTCCCAGATCAGAGTTCGTGCTCTCAACCACTACACCAAACTGGCTGAAGAATACTTGGGAGTGAAAAGTGTGAACATGACTGAAAAGCAACTTGGGAACATCCACCCAGTACAACTACTGCTGATGTAGGGCCTAACTCGAAGGAGCCCGGACCTGGATGGCCCAAGCTACACTGATCTCAGAAGCTAAGCAGTGTCGGCTGGCAACCCTGTGGCCTGCTGACCTGCTCTGATTTTCTCAGGTTGCTGAGTTGCATGATGTGGCTTTGAGCCAACCAGTTTTTACCCACAAAGAATTCTGACCTGAGCTTCTAGATTGCACAGAGTCGCCACACCATTCAGGAGGATTGCCAGGACCAGTCTAGCAACCAGAGGAAAACCTGGGGGAGGACACAGAGGGATCAGTGTTGGTGTTATGTCAGTTCTGGGAATCACCAGAAACTCTATAGTAAAACCAAATAATTTTCTGTGATACTAGGCACTTCCTGGTTTTCCCTGGAAGTGATATCATGACTTTCTAGGAACTGCTGAAAACTGTGTGGTTTTACCACTGGCAATTCCTATGGATATGTGGCATCACATCTGGGGAAAGCGTGGAAGTGATGTCACACTATCACCAACAGCTTTTTAATTTTTTTTTTCTTTCTCCTGCTGGCCACTTGAGAGCCAGTGGGCATATAGCAATTCTACAGTTCAGTGAGCTGATAGGTAGAACTTCCTGATTCTGCATCATTTAACTGTGTGTAACTGTGCTGAAATATTATTTATCAATTGACAGTCCCAAAACTAAGAAGAGCTTTTACTTTGGCAAGACTGAACGTTCTTCCCTCGGCAGGTTTGGAGGGCAGATATAATAAAGTATCCTACTCTAATAGAACATGCAGATGTTCATATCATACAATCGAAACCATTGAACATATGATTATGGAGTGCCCTATATTTGATGAGTTGAGGGCTAATTTAGTCACCCCTTTACTTAAAGATATGGAACTGCTAAATGTACGAGCTCAGGTGTCATGGCTACTATCAGATACCACTGATCGTGTCACCCTCTCAGTGGCAAAATTCATAGGTGCAATAATCAAATATAAGAGAAATAAT
>NW_015166512.1:1938-15541 GCF_001447785.1 Gekko japonicus
TAGTTTGTGCTAAAGGTGAGAGCTGTATGCGCAGAGAGAGAGAGAGAGAGAGAGAGAGAGAGAGAGAGAGAGAGAGAGAGAGAGATGATAGATAGATACGTAGGTAGATGATAGATAGATGATAGATAGATAGATAGATAGATAGATAGATAGATAGATAGATAGATAGATAGATAGATAGATAGATAGAACTGTGTGTAACTCTTAAATTTCCTTTGTTGCCTGCTTGAGATGGCAGGTGCGCATGCCAGGTTGTTTTGTAACCAGGTGCTTGCTATATACCTCCTCAATGTGCCACATCTTCAGAGGTGAGGTCGGAGGCCACAGCACACAGGGCCTTTTCTCCAGTGGCACCTATATTCCTATTCATCACACATCAGTTTTTCAGCTCCAGTTAATAACTGGCTTTTGGTGGCATTCGGCTGGTGTTTGTCTTGCTTCTTCTTAGACTGGACCATTGGCTTTTTGTGCTGTAAGTTTTTAATAATTCTGTGAGCCACCTGTTTTAGTAGAAGGGGGATAATTTTTTTGGTGCAGCGGTTAAGAGCAGTGGACTCTAATCTGGAGAACCGGGTTTGATTCCCCACTCCTCCTCCACATGAAGCCTGCTGGGTGACCTTGGGCCAGTCACAGTTCTCTCAGAACTCTCTCAGCCCCACCTACCTCACAAGGTGCCTGCTGTGGGGAGAGGAAGGGAAAGGTGATTGTAAGCTGCTTTGAGACTCCTTACGGTAGAGAAAAGCGGGGTATAAAGACCTACTCTTCAACGCTTCATATAAAATATCTATTCTTTACCCTTTAATGTATATACATAAAGCATCTCATGAGTACAACTGGCTTGCTGGGACCTGCCCAAGATGAACCAAAGAGCTAGCGGTTAGCCAAGGGTTTCTGGGAAGCTAATGTAGGAAATTTCAAGGTGGAGAACAAATGCTAGGAAAATTTCCCCCTGTTGCTGTTATAGATTACTTCCCCATTTTTTTTCTCCCAGCAACTACCATAACATAACAATGGCTGCTGTGCCAGTTCTTACGTGTGAGATTATACAGGGCCAGAGGAATTTATTCTACGTGGCTGTTTATGGCCATGCCAATTTATCCCAAGCTATGCTGCACTTTAAAAGCATAGGAATGGGTGCCATCCATTATTCAGTAAGAAAATGTACATCCTGCTAAAGCTCTCTCCATCTCCGAAAATCCAGGACAGGAAGTCAGGGCGATATATCCCCCCCCACACACCTCTAAATTAATTGCGGCTGTTTTGATTAAAGTGCATTATCGTATAAATATTTTATTAAGAGCGGGATTAAATCTTTCTGCGCTTATGCACTGTGACAACTTTAAAGTCTAACCTTTTACGGCTTGGAAACACATAATTATTTTGCTCATTATCCGCCTTTAATAGTTCGATCTCTTAATATGCTTTGCCATTTGGAAACCTGCTTTTGGTGCCAAGTTCAGATCGATGCTGTTAGTTATTTGTGCTTCTGCAGATAATTAAGCTAAAATTAAAAGCAATTTAACCTTGCAGATCACTCACAGTGTGGTGTTAATCTGGCCGGAAATAGACTAGTATATATCAAAGGGCTCAGAGTGGCCCACAATGCAATTTACAAACTGTTTGAAATAGTTCAGTCTTTTGACATCAGTAGGGCTGGTAGGTCAGTCCCACGATTTCAGCAGTTGGCGGATCGCATCTTCTGCAAACTCCGTTTTGTCCTACATTAAAATAGGTAACGTATCATAAAGGGCACTGGAAGTTAAGGAAATAACTCAATTAATCAAATATTAGGTGAAATAAAATGTAACTATTGGGTTGCCGTGACCTGGATAACTCCGGCTAGACCGTTCTTGTCAAATCTCAGAAGCCAAGCAGGGGCGGCCCTGGTTAGTATTTGGATGGGAGACCACTGTATGCCACCAGGGTTGCTACGCAGAGGCTGTCAATGGAAAACCACCTCCGAATGTCTCTTGGCTTGAAAACCCTGCAGGGTCACCCATGTCAGCTACAACTTGACAGCAGCACTTTCCATCCCAACAAAAAATTGGATTAATTTAACATTTCCAGGAAAGCAGATACTACTGGATTGATAAAGGCAAAATGGAATTCTCTAGAATTATTGGCTGGTTTGGGCTTCACCTGCTGTAACAGAGGAGAGGGGCTTAGAATCACAGAATCAAAGAGTTGGAAGGGACCTCCAGGGATATCCGGTCCAACCCCTGGCCCTGCACAATGCAGGAAATACACACATACTCCGCCCACACACATACCCGGTGACCCTGCTCCATGCCCAGATGGCCAAAGTGGCCTGGAGAAAAATTGCTTCCTGACCCCAAAATGGCAATCAGCATTTCCCTGGGCATGTAAGAAAGGGCCAGGAGAACTAAGCATTGATGCAACCCTCCCTGGCCTCCCTCTCATGATCTCCCTAAATTCATAGAATGAGCATTGCTATCAGATGGCCATCTAGCCTCTGTTTGAAAAATTCCAAAGAAGGAAAGCCCACCACCTCCCGAGGAAGCCTTTTCCACTGAGGAACTACTCTGTCAGGACTTCCGGTTTATGGCGACGCGCAGGCAGATGCATCTCCCGGACCTCCGGGGATGCAATCTGCACACCAGCGTGTAGGAGGGGTTGCGACGGGTCGTGACACACACACCCCGGAGCCTTGGTGAAAGGCTCCTAGCCAGGGGGCTTTTGAGGGGTGACCTCTTCGCCGGCGCAATGCCGGAGAATTGAAGCACTCCTCCGTCCCGACAGTCCTGCCGCTGAGTGTCTGCATGGACTTAGTGTTGCTGACCGGGACAAGTGTGGGAGATCGAGCGAAAGAAACAATTGCCGAGTGAGGCCGGATGGCCGACAATGAACAGTGAGTCGGGTGGAAGCGAGCATGAGAAGTTAAAAAGAAAGCTACCCCCCCTTAGGTAAAGGTTCCCTTGCTCGAAAGCCAGTCAAATCCGACTCTAGGGTTGCGGTGCTCATCTCCGTTTCAAAGCCGAAGAGCCAGTGCTGTCCAAAGACGTTTCCGTGGTCATGTGGCCGACATGACTAAACACCAAGGTGCACGGAACGCTGTTACCTTCCCACCAAAGTGGTACCTATTTATCTACTTGCAAATTCTTGCTTTCGAACTGCTAGGTTGGCAGGAGCTGGAACTAGAGACGGGAGCTCACTCCATCATGCGGCAACCTGGGTCTCGAACTGCTGAACTACCGACCTTCCACAGCCTGCAGTTCAGTGTCTTAACCACTTGAGCCACCGCAGCACCCCCCCCTTACGAAGCAGTAAAAAGCAAGCGGGGGAGGGGCCACTCCCAAGCGCACAAACGAAATATGGAATAAAGAGGGGGGGAGCGGAAGAGCAAGCATTTAAAACTGTTTTAAGAAACTTACCAGAGTGCAGCTAAGCATAAGGGTGAATTTCAGAGACTTTGGCAACTTTTAAAGAAAGTAAACAATCCAAAAAGATGGCGGAGAAGAAACCAGATAAAGACAAACTTGTGAAAGCGAAACTAGTGGGCAGTCCTCAAATGGAAGAGACCACTGAGCTTTCCAAAATGCTGGCAGATTCCTTGTGCCCTCTGCTGGACGAGATGACTAATATCAAGCAACAATTGTCAACAATAGGTCAGAGCTTGGCCTCACAGCAGCTATAATTGACTAAATCCTTAAAAGCAACAAAGCAAATGACTGAGAAGGTGAAGGAAATGGACGCTGATACTGAAAAAGTTAAGAAAAATGTGCAAAAGCTGGAAATGAAACAGGCAACCGGAGAAACACAACTTTTACAGTTACAAATGGAAAAAGCAAATCTGGTCCTACGGTTTCAAGGGGTCCAGGAATCGAAAGGAGAGAATCTGAAGTAACTGCTGAGTGAAGCAATAGCCCCAAAAGACATTCCATTTGAAATAAGACAAAAGAGGAAGAAATATAAAGATTTAATCCTTTTTCTTCAAACAAACAGCATTGCCTATAGATGTTTAATTCCAGAATGCGTCATTTTCAAACTACACGATAAAAAAGAAAAGATTGACTCTGTCTCCAAAGCACGTGCATTCTTGAGATTGCAACTGGGAGAGACAGCCGAGGTCGCTAAGGAAGAAGATGACAGCAAATCCAGTGGTGAATTGGACTCGGTGTCTTCTGACGAGGACTCTGCCTCTGAAAAGGGGGAGGCTGCCCCCAAAACTTCATATAAATTGTGGATTAGAAAAGATAAAACAAAATAAAGGCTGAAGGACTCTGAATTGTGCCTGTAAATTTTACAAAAATTGTGGGATGCTCTGGGGGTTTCATTAAACAGATATAATGATGAAAAAGTTATACAACTTAGCATCACTGACCATGTTCAATGTATTATCAGCATGTTAGATTAACATTGATATAAGCTGTTGTAATGATCTCTTATTCTTGGGTTTTTAGTTATTAGTGGGTATCTTTTCTTTTTCCTTAGATGTAGTTCCCCTTTCCCTTTTTTCAGTTATAGTTTGTAGTGTTGAAAAAAATAAAAAATTCCCCCTAGGGGGATTATATATATATATAAAAAAGGAACCACTCTGTCAGGAAGTTTTTCCTAATATTTAGCTGAAAACGCTTCTGATTTAATTTCAACCTGATGGTTCTGGTCTGACCTTCTGGGGAAACAGAAAATAACTCCACACCATCCTCTATATGACAGCCCTTAATTTAACCAAACCCACCCCAGTGGGGTTAGAATCCAAGCAAGTGGTACAATAAGGTTGATTTAGGTATTTACAGCCTACTTTTCGCCCCAGTGGGAACCTCATGCGGCTTACAGCATCATTTCCCCCTCTTCTTTTTTATCATCACAACTACCAGGATGCAAGGTAGACTAGGCTGAGAGAGAGAGAGAGAGAGAGAGAGTTGGGTTTAGCAAGTTAAAAAACACTCCAGTAATTATAGTTAACTTTGTTTGTGTTAGTCAATAGGAAGTCACATGTTTATTGTACCCAATCTGTTTACTAAGTGAGAAAAGTCCCTGAATGTTGTACGAGGTATTAGTAAAATGACCTGACCCTTTAGCCTTGTGATTGGAAATCAATGTATTGGCTATTTACCATATTGGGGTCTTCTTCCTTCCTTTGTTCTTGGTGAAGGAGGGAGACACCATTCCTGTTGAATCTTCATAGCTGTAAAGATGTAGGAATCTAGTGTTTGTTATTTGTTTACCTTCCCCCCCCCATGTTAGTGTTCTAGTAAAGTTTTTTCTATTTTACAAACATACACATGGACTCAGTCTCTCACTCATTGCTTTGCTGATCTAATCTCTGCTTAACTATGTTTTTCTAAGAATATCTAGAGAGAGAGAAAGAGAGAGTAGAAGAAGAGAAGAGATTGGATTTATACCTCGCCCTTCACTACCCAAAGGTGTCTCAGAGCGGCTTACAAACTACTTTCCCTTCCCCTCCCCACCACAGACACCCTGTGAGGTAGGTGGGGCTGAGAGAGCCCTTGACAGAAACTGCTCTTTTTTCAAGAACAGCTCTTATCAGAACTACGGCTTGCCCAAGGTCATCCAGCCAGGTGCAAGTGGAGGAGTGGGGAATCAAACCCGGTTCTCCCAGATTAGAGTCCGCAAACTTAACCACTACACCAAACTGGTAGCCCAAGGTCACCCTGGAAGCTTCCATGGCAGAGAGGGTCTCTGAACGTGGTTCTCCGAAATACCTTGTTCTTAACCGATGGAGCAGAGGTCCATCAATGGCTATTAGCCAAAAGGTATAGATAGGAACGGAGCTGCGGTGGCTCAAGTGGTTAAGACGCTGAACTGCAGGCTGTGGAAGGTCGGTAGTTCAGCAGTTCGAGACCCGAGTGTGCCACATGATGGAGTGAGCTCCCGTCTCTAGTTCCAGCTCCTGCCAACCTAGCAGTTTGAAAGCAAGAGATTGCAAGTAGATAAATAGGTACCACTTCAGTGGGAAGGTAACAGCGTTCCGTGCGCCTTGGTGTTTAGTCATGCCGGCCACATGACCACGGACAGCGCTGGCTCTTCGGCTTTGAAACGGAGATGAGCACCGCAACCTTTACTTTATAGATAGGAACTCTCAGTATGATTTTTGGCCACTGTATGACAGACTGTTGGACTGGATGGGCCATTGGCCTGATCCAACATTGGCTTCTCTTTTGTTCTTATGATATAACACACTGGCTCTTATGTTTCGCAGAAGCAGGATGAGAAGGCAACTGTTCTCCATTTGCGTTCGCCACTGCTGTCTGATATTTAGAGGCTTACTGCCTCTGAAGATGGAGGTTCCATTGAGCTAGCCTGCCTAATTGGTCCAGATCACACACACACATGCACACACACTGCTTTCTCTAGTCTGCTTTTAAAGCCATGTCATTTAGTGGAATTAAGATTGCTGGGGAAAAGATCAATAACCTCAGATATGCAGACGATACCACTCTAATGGCAGAAAGTGAAGAAGACCTTAAGAGCCTCTTGCTCAGGGTAAAAGAGGAGAGCGCAAAAGTGGGCTTGAAGCTCAACATCAAAAAAACTAAGATCATGGCAAATAGAAGGGGAAGTCGTGGAAGTAGTGACAGACTTCACGTTCCTGGGATCCCAGATCACCGCAGACTGTGACAGCAGCCATGAAATTAAAAGACGCCTGCTCCTTGGGAAGAAAGCGATGGCGAACCTAAACAGCATGATAAAAAGTAGAGACATCTCCCTGCCAACAAAAGTCAAAGCAATGGTATTCCCAGTAGTCATGTATGGCTGCGAGAGTTGGACTATAAGGAAGGCCGAGCGCCGAAGAATAGATTCTTTTGAACTATGGTGCTGGAGAAGACTCTTGAGAGTCCCTTGGACTGCAAGAAGATTAAATCAGTCAATCCTAAAAGAAATCAACCCTGACTGTTCCCTGGAAGGCCAGATAATGAAACTGAAGCTCAAATACTTTGGCCACCAAATGAGAAGGGAGCACTCACTGGAGAAGACCCTGATGCTGGGAAAGATTGAAGGTCAAAGAAGACGGGGACGGAAAAGGATGAGATGGTTAGACAGTGTCGTAGATGCAACAAACATGAAATTGAGCCAACGTCACAGGACGGCGGAAGACCAGAAGGCCTGGCGTGACCTGGTCCATGGGGTCGCGAAGAGTCGGACTCAACTGTGCAACTGAACAACAACAACAATAGATAGGAACTCTCGGTAAGGGGGCAAGGGATGCCCTGTATTCATGAACCTCCTGATGGCACCTGGTATTTTTGGCCACTGTGTGACAGACTGTTGGACTGGCTGGGCCATTGGCCTGATCCAACATTGGCTTCTCTTATGTTCTTATGATATACCACACCGGCTCTTATGTTTCGCAGAAGCAGGATGAGAAGGCAACTGTTTTCTCCATTTGCGTTCGCCACTGCTGTCTGATATTTAGAGGCTTACTGCCTCTGAAGATGGAGGTTCCATTGAGCTAGCCTGCCTAATTGGTCCAGATCACACACACACACACCCCGCTTTCTCTAGTCTGCTTTTAAAGCCATGTCGTGTAGTGGCCGTTGCCACCTTTCATGGCAACTAAAAATCATGATTACCTGACCTGGATGGTCCGATCTCAGAAACTAAGCGGGTCAGCTCTGGCTTGTATTTGGATGGGAGACCACCAAGGGAGTCTCGTGTCACTGTGCACAGGCAGGCAATGGCAAAGCACCTCTGAGCGTCTCTTGCCTTGAGAACCCTAAGACAGCTACAACTCAGCAGCACTTCCCACCACCAGCTGTAGTGTAGTGATGAAGAGCCGCGGACGCTAATCTGGAGAGACAGGTTCGATTCCCCACTCTTCCTCCACATGAAGCCAGCTGGGTGACCTTGGGCCAGTCACAGTTCTCTCAGAGCTCTCTCAGCCCCACCTACCTCACAGGCAATGCTCCCTCTAAGCTGTGGAGTCTTGTGAGCAAAAAATCTGCTTTGTGAGCTACTGACACTAGAGTTGTGAGCGAGCAATTTGGCTGCTCCATAAATCAGTTTGCTCTGGAGCCCTCCTTCCTGAGCTAAGACAAATATGTGTGAGCTGGAGGCTAAAAAACAGTGAGCTAGCTCACACTAACTCAGCTTAGAGGGAACACTGCTCACAGGGTGTCTGTTGTGAGGAGAGGAAGGGAGGGTGATTGTAAGCCGCTCTGAGACTCCTTCGGGTAGCGAAGGGCGGGGTAGAAACACCAACTCTTCTTCTCTAATGCCATGAATCAACTGTGGAAGAAGTAAATTTTTCCTCTGACTTGAACCCGTTGCAGTCAGCTCCTTTGTGAGCCCTTGGAATTTCTGTCCTCTCTCCATACACCATTCACAATTTTACAGACATCTGTCACGTCCTTCCTTAACTGTATTTCTGTTAAATTAAAAAAAAGTCCCCCCAAAAATGCTTTTACGGGTAACAACAGTAAAACAACTGAATGAAACTAAGTAAAATAAAATATCCATAAAAATACTTTCCTCCCATCTTTTTAAAAACACATGAATCATACCATTAACGGCAAAGCTCGCATGTTTTGTAAGTGCATAAGAAAGAAGACAATAAGGTTATGGGAAATTAGATAATGCTTGAGATGGGCTAGAATAATAAATGTCAGGATAAAACACAGGCATGCAGAGCTTTTCCACTGTTATCATGGTAATTCTTTTCTCTCTCAATTTGCACTTAGGTTTTTGTTTAATCGAAAAAGCCAGGGGGAAAGCGCTACAAAATACTAAAATGGTATATTGAAATGAAAATGCCAAATACTTTCTTGATCACAGCTCTTATGAATCAGTCCAAACAATCATTTAGCTTCTGGAATAGTTTCATGTGAGTAGCTGTGTTGGTCTACAGCTAGGGCTGCCAACCCCCAGGTGGTGGCTGGAGATCCCCTGTTTTTACAATTGATCCCCGGGCAATAGAGATCAGTTTTCCCCGGAGAAAATGGCTGCTTTGGAAGATGGACTCTCTGGCACTGTACCCTGCTGAAGTCCCTCCCCGACCCCTGCCTTCCCCAGGCTCCATGTTATGTCTGGACATAAGGAGGATGTCTGGACTTGTCTGGGCAGGCCATCTAGATGGAGAGTGGGGAGGTATATCTGGGCTTGTCTGGGCAGGCCACCTAGTTGGAGCTTGAAGCCCCAGAACAAAGGCAGGCAGGATCTTGGAACCTGCCTGCGGATTGGCCCCTGAGCAGTGTTCCCTCTAAGCTGAGCTAGCTCACAGTTTTTTAGCCTCTGGCTCACACATTTTTGTCTCAGCTCAGGAAGTAAGGCTCCGGAGCAAACTAATTTATGCAGTAGCCAAATCGCTTGCTCACAACTTTGATGCCAGTAGCTCACAAAGTAGAATTTTTGCTCACAAGACTCCACAGCTTAGAGGGAACATTGCCCCTGAGCCAGCCAATCTGGAGCCTGGAGGCCATTTGAACTCACCAATCGCATGAGGGCTGGGAGTGGCTTAGGTGTATATAGTTAGGGCAATTGCCCCATGTAAAGCATTCCTGTTGAGGTGCAATAAACTGCTGCTTCTTGAGATCACTCTGCCTTCGCCTCTGCTGTCTTAAACCCACTATTTAACACTCCACACACACACACACACACCAAATCTCCAGGTTTTTCCCCACCCTGACCTGACAGTCCTATCTAGAGCAAGATTTGAGTCCAATAGTGCCTTAAAAGACGCACAAAATTTCCAGGGTAGAAGCTCTGGAGGGTCAAAGCTCCTTTTGTCAGATCCTAACTTCTTCTCTTTCTTTATAAACTTTTATTGATTTTTACACTACATCCTATAGGGCATGGGGATGGGAACAACACTAAAACTAAAACAGAAGCTAAATAAGGCAAGGATCAATTACAATGAAAAGGTACATTCAATATATAACGTTCCTACAATAGAAAGGAAAAGTTTTAATTTGAGTTGTTACATTCTATAAAAGATAGCTTAAGTTATTTTTAATACTGTTTTCTCGGTGAACTGCATGGTTTATTTCAGTTCATTTATCCGGTTTCTTCTTTTTCTTCTTATATTTCAGTTTAACTTTGAATTGCTTTGGGGCCGCTACTCCTTTCTCTGAGTCAGAAGTCTCAGATATTCCATTTTCTGATTCAAAAGTCCTAGATGTCTTAGTCAAACTGCTTGATGAATCCTGTGAATCAGATTCTCTTTGTTCTTCTTCTTGAATGTTTTTCCCCTTCTTTTCCCTTTTTTCAGGTTTTGTTGCTGTTCCAGAAAATTTTTAGCTTTCTGTGCAGAGTCAAGTTTATTTTTTTTATATTGAATTGGATTAGAGAAAGGAAGTTAAGTCTCTATATTACCTTCTTCGCTTTCTCACCTCAAATGGGATATCGTTTAAGACTTTCACTTCTTCTTTAATTTTCCAGGTTTTACCTGCAGTACCTTTTAAAACAGCATCTCTGGTAGATCTCTTGGAGAATTTAACAAATAATTCACCTGGTAAATTGTTCTTCTTGATAAAATCTGGATAAGTCCGATATATCAAATTCATATCATTCTGTAGTTCTTTTTGTTTAAGATCAGTCATTGATGCCAAGGCTTCACTTAAGAGTTGTTTGAGGTTTTCACCTTTCTGTTCAGGAATGCGTTGAAAACGCAACACATACATTGGTAGAGGGCGCAGTGCCATTGCTAGCATATTAGGGAAGTCTTCCGCTGTTTCCTGTGCCGGTGGAGGAGTTGGAGTCGATAGTTGGGTATTTCCTGTAGGAGGCTTCTTTTCAATTGCCATTCTTCTTCCCCTCCCAGACATTGTTTACATAAGAAGAAAGTTTTTCAAGTTAAAATGAACTTTCTCCATTTGGTATGCGGTTAAGAATATTTTCCACCTTTCAATCTTTTGGAACGTCTCTCACGGTTAGTTTAACTTTTTTCTTTTTGATTTGAAGTAAGATCCTAGCTTCTAAGAAACATCAAAGATGTTTAAAAATGAAATAATTTTTAAAACAAAAAAAAAAGAGATGTTGATGGGTCTCTTCGGCAAGGTATTTGTGCCGCAATGGAAGTGGTGTCCTTAAGAGTCTGGCAGGTGTGTCCTAGGTGTGCGGAGCCCCAGTTTAGATTGTGACCATGGCACATGTGAAGAAGGAAAAGTGTGTGTAGCCATCATAATGCATAAGTTTCCCAATGGAGCAAATAACAACTCCGTAGGGTGGTTTCAATAAGGAAAATGGCAACGAGGGCAGGTAGGCTGAAGCCCTTTCCCCACGAGCACCCTGGTTCTGCTCCAAACTGGGTTCTCGCATGTCTGAGAAGCCAGGAAATCCCGATCCATATGTGATCCAAAGTCAGCATGAAGGCGACGAGGAGAGAGCCAGTTTGGTGTAGTGGTTAAAGAGCATGGACTCTAATCTGGAAGAACCAGGTTTGATTCCCCACTCCTCCACATGCAGCTGCAGGTGTGACCTTGGGTCAGTCACAGTTCTCTCAGAGCTGTTCTCTCAAGGGCGGTTCTCGAGAGAGCTCTCTCAGCCCCGCCTACCTCACAGGGTGTCTGTTGTGGGGAGGGGAGTATGGCTTGCTTCAAATAGATGCATCAATCGCTACCAAGCTGCTGTTGACCTATGGTGACCCCTCAAGGGGTTTCCGAGGCAAGAGATGAGCAGAGGTGCTTTGCCGTTCCCTTCCACTGCATAGCGGCCCTTGAATTCCGAGTACTAACACCATGGCCAGTCCTGCTGAGCTTCCAAACTCTAACCATCTCTGGCTTGTCTGCTCAGGCTTTTGAACTGGATACCAGCTATTTTTTGGAGTTCAGATCTCGAGAGAACATCAGCTGCTTAGCTGGTGAGCCTTGCCATACCCAATAACCGTACCTCTGAAATTCTCGATCCTTAGATTCACACAACCCTGACCTCGATGGCCCATGCTAGCCTGATGTTGTCAGATCTCGGAAGCTCAGCAGGGTCAGCCCTGGTTAGTATTTGGATGGGTGAAAAGTGCACAGACGTAGAGTGATTTCAGCAAAGCGCACTTTATTACAGGCCAGTCAGTCTGACGTCGATACCGGGTAAATTGGTGGAAACCATTATTAAGGAAAGAATTAGTAGGCACATAGATGAACAAAACCTATTGAGGCAGACTCAGCACGGTTTCTGTAAGGGAAGATCTTGTCTCACTAACCTGTTAGTGTTCTTTGAGGGGGTGAACAAACATGTGGACAAGGGGGATCCAATAGATATTATTTACCTTGACTTCCAGAAAGCTTTTGATAAAGTTCCTCATCAAAGGCTCCTAAGTAAGCTCAAAAATCATGGGATAGAAGGACAAGTCCTTTTATGGATCAAAAACTGGCTAGTTCATAGAAAACAGAGAGTGAGTGTAGGTGGGAAATTTCTTGAAAACCCGGTGGGTTGGCTGTGACTTGAGAGCACATTATGTACACAGAGAGATTTATACCAGGCGGCTGGTTTCTTCTAACCTGGAATCAGTTGCACTGCTGAACTAAGCATCACTGTATTGGACTGACTCTTTATGTTCTGGTAAGATGTAGAGGGGAGTGGATAAAAACAACACAAAATATGCTGAGATCCATTTTGGTGTGGTATGAAAAGCTACGTTGTGGTGCAGATAATGATTTCAGAGGTGGGGAAGCTGAGGTCTTTTTGGTTTCACGGAAACTAGTAATGACTACCTGGCTGGTCGAAAAGATAGAGCTCTTGAGGGATTTGTCACGCATTTTCTGGAAATGAAGTCACAGTGAACTTGCAGTCAAAGGCAAAAAAATCACTTTCTGCAAGATGTTCAATTTACATTCAGGTATTGTTATTGAAGCTTTCAGAGGAATGCAGGACAAGGAGAAGAAAGAAGTTTCTGAGAAAACAAATGGAACCTTTGGAAAATGTTCTCACCGCATCCAGGGTTTTCTGATGTAAGAGGGAAGTTTGTCCAAGAGCAACAAAAAAACTGGGACGCCTACCGCCCATCAAAAGTGCATTTTTCAAACAGATACAAATAACAGTAGGTTGTCAGAGCTTGGTGAAAAGGTCTCAGTCGAACATTCTTGCTCCTTAATGCGTGGGAGATAAATAGGATAAACGGAAATGGGGGCATTTGTTTATCTATGGGATTTCTGGACCACCTTAAACACCTCAAAGCTGCTCTACAACCTAAAATTGAAATAATATCATAAAACTCTGAAACTTGAACAATAGCAATAAATATAATAAAACAGCGGATTGGGAAGAGGCTAAATAATGAATACGTTTCAGCATCAGAGGGTATTCTTTTGACTTCTTCCTTTTCCTAGAGACATCTGTCTATCACACATCTGCATCTAGGCAGTGCCATTTCACCTTCAAAACAACTCTGCATGCTAAATAAGCCTGGCAGAGGGAAAGTTTCCCCAAAGGGCTGCTGAGAGCCACCACAATTCTCTGAAAAGCAATTCCCTCTCTCCCCACCGGAGCAACCCCAAATCCTATTGTTATGAGCTTGGAATCTGAGAACTGGGTCCATCTCATAGTCTTGGCTTAAAGCGACATGCCTCAGGGGAACAAGAGCCCATGACAAGAAACGGTAATGTCACTGAACAACTGTAAGAGCCACCGTTCATGCTTAGCACCTCCGAGAGACTTCTGGGGGCTGGGCATGGGGCTAAGTTGTTGCTTG